>NW_022900913.1:1229339-1326167 GCF_012274545.1 Fukomys damarensis
CCTTCCCTCCCTCCTTCCCTCCCTTCTTCCCTCCCTCCCTCCCTGCCTCTCTCTCTGCTTCCTGGATGCCACAACAGGAGCAGCATTACTCTGGCATGCCCTTCCACCATGCTTTTTCTGCCTAGGAGCCAATTGACTGAATCCATGGACCCACTCCACCGAATTCACAAAATAGAACTTCTCCTTTAAGTGAGTATCAGGTATAGTCTCAGCGATGGAAAAGCAGACTAATGCAGAAAAATGGTACTGTAAGTGGGGTTGTTGCTCTAACTGTACCTGAGCATGAGGAACTGGTTTGAGAAGTTTATAAAAGTTTGGAGAGGTGGGCTACTGAAGCCTCAGAATGCTGTAAGTGGAACTCATCAGGTGATTCGGATCAGAGCTCAGAAGACCAGAATACTCACAGGGATGCAGATTGTAAAGACCAAGATCAGGAGGTTTCAATTAGGAACAAGGTCTCTACTGGAAACTGAACTACAGATTATACTTGTTATTTTCTGACAAAAAACAAAACAAAACAAAACAAAACAAAACTTGTCTACATTTTGCCAAAGTTCTGATACTTTCAGGAGTCCGAGATTACAGGTGGTAGATTAATTAATTAATCAGCGTTCTGGGTGATGAACATGGAGCTAGAGGACTTAATGTTGGAGCAAAAGGATTCAATGCTTGCCCTCCTGGTTTTTGGTCTTTGGGCTGATTTTTCTCTGTTACCTTATTTCTCCCTTTAGGAATGGAGATATTTATCTGTACCATTGTATGTCTGAAGTATTTAACATGTTTCAAAAATTTTGTAGGGGTTCATTGTTAAGAGATTGTCTTGAGCCTCAGAGGAAACATTGGACTTGGACTTTTTGACAGTTCTGGAACTTTTAAGACTTTGACAACTCTTAGAGATGGACTAGTGTGGTTTGCATAATGAAACGGGTGTGAGTGTTTTGGGAACCAGGGAAAATGTCATGGTTTAGATCTAAAATGTCTCCCAAAAGTTTCATGAATTCAGAGGTGAGACTTTAGGGAGGTCATTGGATTATGGGGGCCCTACACACATCAGCATATTAATCTACTGATACAAGAGTTTGGAACTCAATATGCTATCCAGAGATGGGGCCTAGTTGGAGAAGGTATGTCCCCTGGGCTAAGTCTTTCCAGGTTATGTCTTCTTCTCCAGATCCTCCCTTCTCTCTGCTTTCTGGTTGCCGTGAAGTGAGCACCTTTCCTCCACCACAGCTTTCGGCTCTGATGTTTCTGCTTTGCACATCTGACCATGTTCTAATCCCTTGAACTGTGAGCTAAATTAAATATCTCCTCCTTTACATTGTGGGATTCTGGTATTGTGTCCAATAAGAGCAAAGCTGACTAATCCCAGTAGTATTTCTTCTTTATATGTTTGGTGTAATTCAGCCATGAAGCCACCAGGTCCTGGGATTTTACTTTTTACTACTAATTAATTGTCCATTCTCATTATTGTTCTGTTTATCCATGATTCTTTCTTAATAGAATATATTTCTAGTAGTTTATTTTCTTCTGATGGATAAACATAAATTTAACTGATTGATAGCCTCTATCCCCAGGAGCACCAGCAACATCCACCTGCAGGAATCCCTTCCAGGCTCACAGTTTCAGAGAGTTCAGGCCTCACAACAATGATGGAGGTGGACACATCATGGTGGAGAGTGGGACTGAGCTGCTCAGTTTGCGGAAGCCAAGTCAGAGTGAGAGAGAAAGAGCCAGACACGAATGGGCTGGGCACCACATACTGTCCCAAGTTCACACCCCCCTGAGTAATAGCCAGGCCCAACTTCCTATTTCTCTCATCTCCCAATAATGCCATCAAATCGAACACATTAATGGATTAATCCTCTGTCAAAGGTAGAGCCCTCATGGCCCAAATGAATCTGGAGATTCCCATAGCCACAGCCAGCAGTGGGCTTCACTAATGCACTAGTTGTTTCCCAAGCTAATCAAGACTAACCAGTACTTACACTCAGCATGGTATGCCAAAGAGGTATGGAATTACAGGTATACTGTACGGTGTGCAAATGCTCCTAGTAGTTTCTTAGGATTTGTGCTTTGCACATTTTGGGCATTCTGAATTATCATTTACAATTTCTCTTTCATTTCTGATTTTATTTTAGTCTTTTCTTTTTCCACCTATAAATAATGTATTGATTTTATCTTTCCAAAAAGCCAACTGTAAGTTTTATCAATTAAAAAAAACCTTTCAGTCTGCATGTCATTTGTTTTTGCTCTGATTTTTTTTCTTCCTTCCACCAATTTTTTGCTTAGTATTTTGTTATTTTTCTAGTTCCTTGGCATGCACTATTAAAGTGTTTATTGGAGATCTGTTTTTGATGTAGGTATTTGGTGCTATAAAAAAAATCCTCTTAGACCTGCTTTTGTTGCATCCTTAAGTTTTGGTATATTGTGTTTACACTTTTGTTTGTTTCAAGATATTTTAAAATTTTTCTTGTGATTTCTTTTTTGATCCATTGGTCATCCAAGAGTATATTAATTTCCACATATTTGCAAATTTTCCAAGCTTCTTTCTGGTAGATTCCTAGTTTGATTTTATTGTGGTCAGAAAAGTGCTTGATTTGATTTTAATCTTCTAAACTTCGAGACTTATTTTGCTAGCATAATCTGTCTTGGAGAATGTTCTATAGGAGCTTGAGAAGAGTGTGCTTTATTCTTGCTGAATGGATTGGATTCTTTTTGTTTTGTTTTGTTTTTGTTTTTGGTGCCGGGGATCGAACTAGGGTCCTTGCGCTTGGAGGCAGGCCACCAACCCGCTGAGCTAAATCCCCGGCCCTGGATTGGATTCTTACATATTCACTTGTTAGGTACATTTTGTCTGAGACTTAGGTCAAGCCCCTGTTTTCTCATTGTTTTTCTGTCTGGGTGAATTTCTGTTAGAAGTGGAGTCCTATTGCTACTTGCAGTCTCTCTATCCCTAAGATGCACTCCTCATAGGCCTAGGTGGTCTCGTGTTCAGTGTCTGCATACTTGCAAGGTTTTGCCCTCTTGGTAAGCCTCCCCCTTTGTCATTACATAATGGAGTCTTTGTCTCTTTGCGTACATTGGACATGAAGTCCATTCTGTCTGACATGTGTGGCCCCTCTGCTCTCTTTGGTTTCCATCTGAGTACAGAATTCATTTCTACCCTTAGCATTTGGTCCATGTGTGTCCTGTACAGTGAAACAAGCCTCTTTGCAGCCACATGTAGTTGGGTCTTTAAAAAAATCTTCAGCTACTTTAGATCCTTTAATTTAAAAGCTTAGTCCATTGACTTTGCAAACAACCATTGACAGGTGATGCATGTGCCTGACATATTTTGACCATGCATGGTTGTCAAGTAGAACCTTTGTCCTTTCTCCCTCTCCCACTGTCTTTCCTGTGGTCAGAGGTTCCCACAGCAGTACGTCTTGAACCCTTGTTATATTCTGTGTTTCTGTTCCAGGATTCACTTTGTGCTTGTTGTGAGACTTACACAAAACATCTCCTCACAAGTTTGATTGCATAAGGTAGAGCCAGCTGGTCTCTACATTTTGTTTTTGATGTCATAATTTACATATTTTTGTGATTTGTACTCCTTCACAAAATACTTCAACTGTAGTTATTTTTAATAGTTTGTTTTTAACACTCATACTATAGAAAAATTAAAGTACACACTACCAAAGCAGTATTAGGAGAAAGCAAATTTGCCTGCACATTTACTTTTACCATTGAGTTTTATAATTCTTGTGGTGATGAGTCCTTCAGCTTTTGTTCATCTGGGCAAGTTTTAATTTCTTTTCCTGTTCAAAGGCCAGCTTTTTCAGGAAAGGAGTTCTTGGAAGTTTGTTCATTTCCCTTTGGCCCTTTGTGTTCTCACCCACTGTCACTTGACCTGCAATGTTTCTGCTGAGAAATCCCTTGGTAACCGAATCAGGATTTCCTTGTATGCATATTCCTTATCTCTTGCTGGTTTAAAATTCTTTCTTTTTCTTGGTCTGCACTGGTCAGCTCCTCTTTGGGTTCAGTTTGATTGGAGACCCTTTTCTTGATCTGGATGTTCTAATCTCTCCCCAGGTTTTCTTGGTTCCTTTGTTCTAAATGCCCTCTGTTCCAACTCACTGATTTGTCCTTCGGCCTGACTGGATATGAGGCTGCAACTTTCTCAAGAAGTTTTTGTCACTGTGCTAATCATCTCGAAGATTTCAATTTGTTTTTTCTTTTTGATGTTGTTTTCACTTTTATTCTTTGTCAGACTTCACATTTTTTATGTATCATTTTCCAAATTTTATTTCATTTCCTATCCCTTTGTACTTGCACCTTACTTAATTTCTTTAAGAGGATTACTGTAGATTTTTTCCAGTCTCCATTTAAGCCTCAATACTGGAGTTTGTTAGTTTTCGTGTTGGGATCATAGCTCCTGATTCTGTGTAACCCTGTGCTCTTGTGTTGCCATCTTGGGCCTTCATGGACAGTGTTCCCACTTCCATTCCCCGTGCTGGGGAAAGACCTTTACTCAGGCCGGCCTTGGGTGTCGCACAGACCAACTGTAACCACCACCAGCAAGGGAGCTTGCCCGCAGGTGGTCTAGCTGTGCTGCCCCTGGCTGTGTGAAGTCAGCTGCCCTGCCAGCTAGGCTCTGCCCAGCTCCATAGCAGGCAGAACCGTGGGGTGGGCACTGTGATCGCCTCTACTGGTTGCATATTGGCAGTGCCTCTCTCCACTCTCTGCACCCTTCCATGAGGGCAGCAAGCACCCGGCAATCTGTTAACCAAGTTAACGCAGCATAGAATCTAGCCCTCGAGGGTTCTCAGGGATAGGATGTAATGCAAATGCACAGGGTTCCAGTTCTACTCTCCTGCCTCTGGAGCTCCAGTGTTCACCACAAAGCTATGCCTCACCCTGAACGCTTGAAGCAGTGAGCTTGAATTGGAAAGCAACTTCATGTTAAGATAGTCATTTGTTTCATTAAAAATTTTTAAACTTTAAAACAGTTTTTTAAATGGAGGGGGAAGGGTATGGCTAAGTCACTAAGCTGCCCAGACTGAGCTTAAACTTGTGACCCTCTTGCCTCAGCCTCCCACAGCGCTGGGATTATAGCCTGGTCGGATTTTATATCCTAATAACTCTAAGCCAAATTATTGAGATGTTCAGTGATAATTCAGAGAACTGAGACGCATGCTTTGTGAATAATGAACTTCTTTCAAAATTTTTTTTCTCGACATTTTATTTTTTCCTGCTTTTTCAGTTTTCTTTTTCATACATGTCGGCATCACATGACGATCACATTCTGCGTGTGTAGTCTGTGCATGTACCCAGCACATCTTCATTCCTTTCTTCATCCCCTGCCTCTCCTCTTATTTGGGAAAACTACCTCTCTACTTCCTGTTATCTGGCTTTTATTTTGTTCTTTGTTCATACTTTGGGTTTCTCATAGAAAAGAAACCCTGTGCTTTTTAAGCTTCTGTGTCTGATTTATGCCACTTAACATTAGGCCTCAAGGTGCATCCATTTTTCTCAAATGACTCAAATGTATCTTTTCATGGCCTGGTTAGTACTCTCTTGTGTATAAAAACCACACTACATCCATTCATCTGTTGGGGGGCATTTATTTGTTTGTTTGTTGAGACGACATCTCGCTTTGTAGTTCAAGCTGGCCTTGAACTCACTTTGTAGCCCAGGCTGGCCTCAAACTTGCAGCAATTCTCCTGCCTCAGCCTTCTGAGTGCTGGGATTACAGGTGTGGGGAGATTGTCATTTTTAAAAGAGAGCAGCGATTCAGAGTAGAGACAGAGCACATTCCTCGTGTTTATTTAATTTTCTATATGTTCGCGATTAGAAAGAGCAAATAATACATAAAGGCTTAGTTTATGTTGTAATGAAGATTACCGTGTACAGACGAAAACATACAAACTGCTTTTGAGAAAAATAATCTATTTAAGTATGGAGAATGTTTCAAAAGCAGTACAAGCGTTTATTTCTCTAAGTTTAATATCAAGTAATATTTTATGTTTATTTTGTTTTCTCCGTATGGGGGATGGAACTTGAAACCTTGGGCTTGTGAGGCAGGTGGCGGCACCACTGAGCTAAATCCCCAGTCCATGAAAGGAAGGTTTCATTTTACACATACTATTCAAAACAAGACATTTATTTATTATGCTTTTGAGATAAGCAATATTTTTACCAAGATCAAGATGTCAGCATACGCCCAATCCATACGCCCAATCCATCCCACGACAGAACAAAGAAAGCAGCGCTGGCGAAGGGTGGTTTCTCCCGGCCCGACTTCTCCTCACGCCTCTGGGTGGCCTCTTGGCAGCCTGTCCTCCCCGCTTCCCGTCAGCTCTGCCCACCAGCGGAGCAGCCGCAGCCCAAACCGCCCACTGGGCAGGACGGCAGTCTAAGACCTCTGGGCCACCTGCCCACGAGGTGCATTTCTGCGGGCAGGTCCGCACCAAAGCACTTCAGGGCTTCACCCAGTCGAAGAATAAGGTTAAGGAAATCCCCCCACTCCTTGTGCCTGCTCAGTGCCTCCGGGTTCCCCGGGCCCTCCATGGGTCCTTCGCTGCTGGGGCAAGGCTGGCTCTGGGCGGTGGACCTGTGCGTGTGAGGCCCCTCCTCCACGGGCTGCCCTCTACCTGTCCTCCCCAAGTTCACACAGAGCACGGGACCAAGCCAGGCCCCCTCGGGCCCCCTGAGGGCAATGCGCAAACCTTCCAGCTGGACTAGGAGCCGGGCAGCGCCTGCCTGCGAGATCCAGCTACGAATGCGCATTGCGCTGGAAAGCACCGCTCCTCTCGTGACCGATGCTTCAGCCACGGCCCATAATTGAGCATTTCCTCCCTCCTAGAACCTTTAATCTTCGCTCGTTTTCCCTATAAACTCTGAGTGCCAGTCTTTTCTCAAGCAAGATAAGCTCTCTGCGTCCGACTCCTCTCTCCTAATCCGGCCCTCCACCCACTCCAGCCGTGCCCCGCTCCGGGACCTTTCTGGTCAGCCATCACCCCTACATTTACACCCGAACCCTCCCCGCAATTTGCGGACTGCCGAAGGTCGATCTCAGTGCTCAGTTACGTCTGCCGCCTGAGCGAGATTTCTTGGCACTTAGGAGACATTTTGTTTCTCCGTTTCCGCTTCCCTCTCAGCAGGCCACAGTGCGTTCTCCATCCTGCAGCCTCTATCCGAGGAGCTGCTACCCTGCACCAGCCACCAAGCCCGCCTGCAGCACGGCGGAGCCAGACTCCCGGTCTGGAGGACGCTGACAGCCCAGCCACGCCGTGAGCAGAGCCGGGAAGCTGGGAAGGAACAGACAGGAGGACAGTGCCGAACAGACGGGACAGGAGCCAGTGCCAGTCCTCGCCCGGGCACTGGCTCCCGAGGGGAGAGGAAGACGCCTTGCAGCAGCCTCGCTACCTGTCAACCAGACAGCTGTGAGGCTGCTGCCTCCTCCGCTGATGCTGGCCCGAGGAATGCAGACAAACTTCGCCCTTGTCATGACCTGTGGCAGGTGCCGCCACCGTGTGTGCTGCCACAGAGACGGGCCACGGGAGGATTGTTGGCCTCTTGCTTAGGCAGACAGACGTGTGTGTGTGCACAACACACGTGCGCATGCACGCACTCGCACACACACACTCCCAGGCCTTCCCTCGCACTCTGGCCAGGTCTGACACTTCAGCAGTGGTCCCCAGACCCCTCCAGTCCTCCGTGTTCACAGCTCCAGCTCCAGCATCAGCCTCCTCCCTGCCAGTGGGGCTGCCGGGAGCTGGGCTGTTAATGAGCTGCAGGCTCGGAATGATATTAGAGGCCCTGAGCATGGTGACTGGGGACCGCTCAGGTGCTCAGAACAGACCGCCGCCCCCTGTGCCCAGCGAGAGCCGTGCTGGACGGATTTTCTTTCACCGATTTCCCCCCAAAGTGGTATTAAAAGTTGACGCTTAATGATAATGAATTGAATTGTCCCCCTCTAAAGTGGACTGAGTGACAGAATGCTGGAAACCGAGAGATCCCCGACTTGGAGAGGAAAACAAAAGTAATTGGATTACACAAAGAAAATAAGATAAACATTCACGGGGACTGCAGTAACAGCCCATGATTAATGAGGCGCCAGGAGCCCCGGTGCGGCTGCTGCTCTTCCTCCGCCCTCCTTGGGCTCCTCGGGCCACGCAGGCTTCCGCGGTCTGCACTCACCCTCTTCCACCCTTCTGTCTCCATTATCAGATCTGTCTATGGAGTTAGGACTTGGGATGGAGACGGTCCCCGAGGTCACCTGCTCTGCGCTGCGGCCCTCAGAAGAGCCACCCCGTGGTGCCCAGGCCTTCACTGAGGCCCAGCCTGTGTTCTTCAGGCCAGAAGCCTTTCCAGGGCGGCTAGGGGCGACATCCTGGAGAGACAGCCACGGGGTCCTCGGCCGGGACGCCGGCCAGTCACGTGAGTGTCCTCGTCCGGAGACTTGACATCACAGCTATCTTCCCCATTAGCCGAGCCTGGCCCGGGAGGGAGGATGCTGACCGCAGGGGTCCAGGGTGGGGTGACGAGGATCCCAGCCACCTCCCAACAGGGCTGCCCTTCTGCCTCTGCCCCAGACCCTCCTCCATCCACAAACCCAGTTCAGCCAGAGCAGGTGGAGCTGCCAGTGAGAGAGGTGGGCCACTTCCCACCCTGGCCCTGGTGCATGGATGTGGGGGCCTCAGGCCTCAGCTGCATTGTGGCTGCAGAACCCAGACCTGGGGCTCTCGGAGGTGAGCCTTGGATGGGAGTGGAATGGGGCTCCTGGGCTGGTACAGTGCCGAACAGGGGAAGGGGAAACCACAACTGAACATAAATTGCACTCAGCTGCAAGTGGGGTGCCAGGAGTGGCCCAGGTGCCAGCCAGAGACTGCTGCTCCCTTTTGTCCAGTGACCAGCCCAGGGCACAGGATGCACTAGTGTCCCCCCAAAAGCAGTGAGGGACTCTCGGCAGTGTTTGAACTGTGTCAGGCAGGGACTTTGCACCTGGAGTCTAGCACCATGATTTAACTGCACGCTGGCCAAGTGAGTGAGGGCACAGCCCCACAGGTGAGCGACTGCACTAGGCCGGAGCCTAGGTGGCTGTGACAAAGAGGCTCCTGAGGTCCCTTGGCTGATCCTCCCTGCAGCAATGGGGCAGTGATGCTGCTCTGCTCCTGGTGTGCGTGGGAGCACCCCGGCCAGCAGAGGAGTTTGTCAATGTCCCCTGTCCCTGTGCGGCTAGAACCAAAGACAAGAGGGAACGTCCACCTCTCTCCTGGCAAATGCCCTCTCCCACCTCCACCACAGACAGCACCTCCCGCTCCTCCCCTGCCTGAGCCGGGACCCAGCGCCCATGCTCCTTGCTCCTTGGGTGGAGGACCTGCTCCAACGGGACGCCCACCCCAGCACCCTGGGGAGCAGGGGAGGCCAGCGGGGGGCAGAGCCCTGCTGGGATATTTGGGGTCCAGAGTGTTAATGCTGCTGGATTCTGGAACAGCACATTTTGCTTGCTCTACTAGAGGTTTACACGTCGGGGATGCCCCAACCCAGGGGACTGGAGGAGGGCTGAGCGGGGTCAGCGGGCAGCTGCAACTGGCTGCTTATTTCTTTATTTCAAGCGACAGGACCCAGTGTGCGAACATAGGAGTGAGCGCCTGCGTTGCCATCTGATCTGAGAGCAGCCTCAGTCTGCCGGCTCACGGAATGCTGAATCCTGCGGCCCTGGGAGAGTAGGGCAGCGCCTGCTTCCCAGCAAACTCCAGGTTGGACAGAGATGCCTTAGGTCACTGAGGCAAAGCCCTCATCTTTCAGCCTTGCTTTGGGAGCTTGGCAAACGCACATCACCACTGTTGAGAAACTGGGAGGTCAGATTAGCCCCACAGCCGTTGCTGGAGAAGCTCTGCAGAGCCTGCCCTTTGTGCAGCCTGGGGCTGTGTCCTGTCCCCAGTCCCAGGTCCCAGGCTCTGGTCTCCTCAGCCACTGCGGCTCTCTGGGCAGGGGTGTCATCATTTAAGTTCTTGCCACCATTTCCACCCTGGCCCTGGCCCTGCTCCCTAAGTTGGCTTTTAGAGGCTTCACTGAGACTGCAGGCCCCAAACCCCGATAACCGACTGAGACTGTACGCCCGGAAACCCATCAACGGGTAAAACACATGAAAGTGCTGGGCAAAGCCAGGCCCAGCAGTGTAGGTTGCTTACAGCATGCTGAGGACGGCCACACTGCCACCCAGAGTTGATTCCATGGTAAATTACATGGAGGCCGGGGCTCAGATGCTAAGGCACTCAGATCAGCCCACTTGTTTATGCATAATTTGCTTCATTATGCTCAGTCTTACGTGGCGACTCATGAATCACGGCCCAGCCTCATTTCTCTCCGTCACCCTCCCAAGGTCATGCAGTGGCTGGTGTGTGATCACTCCAGGCCGGGGACAGCTGCAGCCACCTGAACCCCAGGCACTGGCCCTGTCTTCAGGATGAGCTATTGGACTGCGCTAGATGGAAGAGAGCGTGGTCTCTGCTGCGGGACCCAGGGCCCCTGTGAGGAAGGCTCCGCGCTGCAGGACTGCTGTTCTCAATGCAGACGGCTGTGCCAGGATGGAAGACTGCACTGGGTCACCTGGCTGCAAAGAGCATTGGGAACTGGGGACTGGGGCACTCTACGAGGGGACAGGACTGTGCCCACAGCCTCAGGTCTTTGGGACTCTCTCTTCTCCAAATTCCCAGTGTCCAGGGTCCCCAGGGTGGCCGGTCTGCACAGGAACACAAATCAGGGCCGCTTCACCCCACAGTCTCACTCTTCACCCCACAGGGCCTCCGCCAGGACCTCCCTTCAGAGTCAGTGCCCGTGAAGGGCTTTGCTGTGCCCAGCCACCTTCCCAAGGGAGCATGTCCACAGCTCTCTGGATGACAGAGGCCCCGTCTCGCCTCCCCTGTGACACCGCCAGCCTGGAGTGTCTGTTCACAGTGACTGACCCATGATAAGTGGGGTGCATTGCCTTTGGCCGCCAATGTCTGATCAGATGTACAGGACATGACACGTGTTTTTCTCTCAGTGGACTTGTGGCCCAAGCCTCATGCTGCAATGGGGACCAGGACAGCCATTTGGGGACATTCTTCTGTGTGAGTGGGGAATGAGGCCCATACTTGCAGTGTGCGCAGAGTTCCAGGCAGTGACCCAAATGCCTGGAAGACTCGAGCAAACACTGACACAGCCTGGGAAAGCGATGCCTCGGTACCCTTCTGCTCAGAGAGTTACTCCCAGTGCTGTGTTCAAATGCCCATCAGGCCGAGTATAGGGTTAGCAGCTGTGTGGAGCCCAGCCCTTTCCCTGCTTCTGGTGCACCTCTGAGCTCTGAGGGCTGGGGACCTTGACAGCATCCAGAGAGGACAGGGACCTGGCTGGCCCAAGGAAGGCAGGCGGTGTCGGGCACAACATCACATGTGGGGCTCCTGGAAGCAATGGTCTTTTCCCTTTACTTCATCAAAACCAAAACTCCTGCTCTCCAAAACAAGCTGCTCAGAGATGAAATCATTTAGAAGGATGTCCAACAAAGGATGGTATCTAAAACAGCCCAGAACTCTGGGATCTGAGCAACCAACAACCCAGTTGAAAACCAGGCCAAGGAGCCAAAGCAACTTCCTGCAGGAGGAGACCTGAAGACAGGGATATGTATCCCTGAAGAATCACCTCCTGTCCAGCGGGACAGCAGATGCTGGGACTCCAAAGTTGGCCGGTGTGTGGACATCCAGCCCCGGGAGTCTCGGGCAGGGTGGCCGTTCCTTGTAGACTGCGTTGCTCAGGCTGCACAATTGGCTTTTCTGTCGCACAACCTGGCATTTATCCAAGAAGGTCGGACATTTCAGTTACACAAAATCCTGCACCGATGTTCACAGCGCCTTTGTTCAGCTTCCCAAGCAGCCAGGAGGCCCTCAGTGGTGAGCGGACAGCTGACCGCGGTCCCTGCGGACATGGGATGGCAAGCAGTGTTCCTAAGAAACGAGCTGTCCGATGTGAGGAGGATGGAGGAAGCTCACACGCAGGCGGCCATGTGAAAACACCCAGCCTGAAAGGCTTCGCTGTCTAAGATTCCGCCTACACAGTCAGGTGTCTTGCCTAGGCACAGAGTGGGGGAAGGAGGACCAGCAGAGCCACAGGATCTGCCTAAATGGTGTGGCCATGGGGACGCACAGCTCTCTCTACATGTGTCTGAAGGCACGGACTGCCTTCTGTGTGAACCTGGCGTGGACCAGGGATGAGGCGACGGACTCTGCGGTATGGCAGTGCACCCCATAAACCCGTGCCCCATCTTCACCTCTGAGGTGCGAACAGAGGTGCTGATGGGAGCTGAACCCCTGAGTCTACACCTGCAGAGGCCCGGCAGCCCCCAGGCTCCTCTATGGCCTTATTCCAAATGCAGCCCCACCACCAACCTAACAACCCCACAGGGCAGGGCCCACTCCTAGTGGGGGCTCCAGGCCTGAGAGTGGATCCAGTGAGATTTGGCACCAGAGATCAACCGGCTGCTGCCGGCCCAGATGGCAACCCTGGCAGTCACACAGGAGCTGCGGTCCACAGCTCTGTCCTGTGATCCACGCATAGTGCGGCTAATGGACCCAGGATGTGGAGGTACAGAATGACTACTGGTCTCTCCCTGCGGCAAACTAGAGTGGCAGCTGTGGTCAGTGGGGCCCCCGCAGGAAGCCCACCAGGTAGCATGTGGCAGCGAGGGAGCTCAGGAGATCCTCCCGCCATTCCTGGGATGGAAGTTGGAGCTTGTATGTCCGGGAGGCCACCATGCCTGCCCTGGGCTTACATGGGCCCCTCGGGTTCTGACTGGTCGGGGCAGGGCCCCGGGCCTGTGACTGCCTTCTGTTCCCTGGCCTGGAAGTGCTGGACGCTGCTCGCTGCTGTGTGCCCCGGAGCCGCCGAGCCAGGCTGCATCCTCTGAGTGTTCATTCCGACAGCAGCCCTCAGTCTTCCTTTGCCTACCTGTTGGCCGTGAGATGTGTGGGAAGAGGGCAGGGAGCAGGTGAGCTCCTGGGGTCAGACCCAGTGGATGCCCAGAAGGACACAGCCGTGGGGCCTGCTCTCCACGGCCACAGCCCAGGGGGATCCAGTTCTCCTCTGCTGCTCTGACCTTGCCCAGGAGCCTCGATCAGGCACTCTGCAGTTGCCAGGGGTCCCACGGGCATTTGAGTGTCCTCTTCATCCTTGTGGCCAGCAGGAACATAAGCGACAGGGTCACCACTGGTCCTCTATCAGAGGCGTGGCCAGTGGAAGTGGGGCCCAGATCGAGTGGGGGGCACCACTGTCCCCATGGCGGGAGCTTCCCCGGGAGCAGGGCCTGCAGCCCAGGTCCGGCTGCTCCTCTGCCCAGGCTGTGCTGCTGGCCTAGTGCCTCTCAGGCAGCCTGTGTCACAGTCCATGCCCCATTTGTGCACCGTCCCTCCAAAAGAACAGACTGTCCCACCTGGACTTCCTCTGCAGGTGCAGTTCAGGTGCTTTCCAGGGTGGGTTGTTCTCTTCCAAGGGGTCCCAGGGACCAGCATTTAGTCTCCCCATGCACTCCCCATCCAGGGACTCAGCCAACGGCAGGCCAAAAATATTAGAAACAAATTTCCATAAAGTCCAAAAACCAAAGCTCAAATTTTCCACCTGTCAGGCCTGACCTCCTGTGTGTGGAGGGAGGTGCTGTGCCACTGCCCCTTGCTGCTCCTCGTGGCCCCACTGTCTGGGTGTCCCTGAGCACCGTTGAATCTGTGTGCTGCTCTGTCCATCCTGGACGCGGTCTGCTGGGCAGGGGCACCACGTGCAAAGTCTAAACCATTGGACACAGGGGCGTGGGCGTCCAGGGAAAGGGTCTCTGGGGCCCTGGAGGAGAGCCCTGCCGACCCGGGCTGCTCCTCGTCTGAGGTCAGAGTCTGTCACAGCATCGGTGATGACGCCTGTCCCCTGCTGGGTGGCCTTCCCATGAGGTCTCAGGGCCTGGCGGATGTGGGCCCTGGCGGCTGAGCAGGTTGGTGTCCCACCAAGCTCAACAGGGAGAGCAGAGCCACTGCAGGCTTCTGGGGATGCCAGCCTGACCCCCGGCTCCGTTCCTACACTGAGCATGGCGAGGCCTGGCTTAGTCCAATGCTGGAGACCCTCACGTGGGTGGAGGGCGGGAGGCCCGTGCCTGTAGTCTGAAGGTCATTGGTCTCCGCCTGCCGCTCCTCCAGGTGTCGCTGGGGCTGGAACATCTGGCTGTGGCCCCAGCGTGGATCGCGGCCATCCATTGTCCCACAGGCGGCCTGCCCGTGAGGAGGGGACACGTGCTGGGCAGGCACAAGGTGCCACAGGAGGTGGCGGGCATGCCGCCACCCTCCTGCCACCTTTCTCCTTGCAGTGTCCCTCCTTGGCAAGGCCTCAGTCCTCGCAGGTGCCCAGGATCCCAGCGGGCCCGGGCGGGCAGAGCCGACAACATCTGTCAGCGCACAAGGTGCCCGCTGGCCTCCATCACTCTCCGCTCCGGCTGCTCCTGCTGCGCACCGTCACGCGTGCCAAAGCCGGCTGCAGCCACTCGGCGTGGGGCCGGCTCTGCTCACAAAGACAGGCTGCTGTGGCCTGTGTGAGGAGGTGGCACAGAGCGGCTGCAACCAGGCCTGGCTGCTGGTCCGTCCGTCCGCCTGCCCACCGTTCAGACCCTGCCTCGTGCACCCTGCAGATATCATGTCTCCCCACGGCACGGGTCCTGTGTCTTCCTTCATCCCCAGCCTCCCTGTGCTGACAGCGTAAAGCCTTTCCTTGTAGATAGCTTGCTCCAGGGAGCTGCTCTGACCTCCAGGCCCGGACCTACTCTTGGACACAGCGCCTCACCTACCTCACTGCTCCTGCTCAGGGCCTGGAGCGCTCTGGACTCCTCCGCTGGAAGCCTGGCTGCCTTGATTTCCTCAGTGTGAGCTCAGGGTGCCAGTGCCCCCTTCCTGCAGCCGGGGTCATCCAGACTCTCAGTGGCCAAGGACAGGGCTGGCCCTGCCTCCCTGAGGAGGGTGAGCAGCCCCTGGACGGACCCTCAGGGATCCGCAGTGGGGCTGGCACAGGGAAGCATTATGCCCCAGAGAGCAGACTCGGGCCCCTCACGCGCAGGCCCCTGCCGGCCATCCCTGCACATCCTTCCCTGGGGCACACTGATGTCTCACATACACACACATGCTGACATCACAAACCGCAGCCTGAACACACGTGGACTCGTGACTGCCAGCCTTGCCTCATCCCGAGCCCTGTCTGAGCCCTCATGGCAGAAGAAAAGGCCTCTAAACACACCCCACAACTTTGCGAGCCCCCCTGAGGCGGGGGAGCAGTGGGCTCGCGGTGTGCACTCTTCCCTTGGCCCCTGGTCCTTCACCTCTGCTCTGCTGCCCAGCCCTGCCCAGGAGGTGCCGGCCTGCTCTGGGCAGGGATTCCGTTGCCCGCCGGCTGTGCTGACATCCGCCCAGGCACACAGGACTGGGCTCTTCTCTTCCCACTTGTGGTTTCACAGTGCCTGGGCCTGCGGGCTGCGTTCTTGTTTTTCATGTCTCATGCTTACCCAGACCAGCTGTTTGCATCGGACCCCTGTTCAAGTGTCTCTTAGTTGTCATATCTCTTTCTAAACTTTCTTTCCCTCAGAGGGGGAGTCACTATGCACAGCTGAGCGAGTGAATATTCCCAGGGTGTCACATGACACAGACGAGGATGTTGGGGAACGGGTCAGAAATTTGCTCCCCGAAACCTGCTGTATCTGCCCTCCTGAACTGAGCATGATGTCAAGCATTTTACCAAAGCCAGTGTCAGAGATGACGCAGCCGGCCTCAGGCCTGTGGTGCTGGTCTGGCAGCTCTTCTCTCTGGGACGCCCTTCCCACGCCAGTCTCAGAAGGGTTAAGAAGCTCTGCATCACCCACTGAGCATTTGCCACAGGCAGCACCTCTCAGCTGTGCCACAGCCTGAGGGACATGGGGCTGGGGTCCTGTGGGGGCCCAGAGGTGAGAGGACAGGCAGGATGTGCCGATTGCCCGACACCCACTAGGTGGGTTCCTGTGATCCTCAAGATGCAGATTGGGGAGGTTGCACCACAGCCGTCCGGACACTTGGACTGGGGCAGACTTCTCATGGGAGCGCACATGTCACAGGCACGCAGTGCTGACGCCTGTCCTTCCCTGAACCGAGGGTCACTTAGGACACGGGCCAGACCACAGGCGGAAGAGGCCTCCTCAGCCGGGACTGTTGCTGGTGCCTTTGGGGGGCCTCCCCGAGTAATGGGCTCCTCAGTTGCTGTGCCCCAGTGATTCGAGAAGTGGACACTTACAGCCTTGCAGAGCTGTTTCAGTAGCAGGGTTGGGCTCACGCCTCTCCTCGTGCTAACTGAGGCCTGCACACCCTGAGTCAGGATCCCCGGGCCACAGGTGATTGCTACCTATTGTCCTTCAGGATGCAGTGGCCAGTTCTAAATCACAGGCAGGGACTGTCCACAGAGTCACCTCCCTGGGATGTGGCGAGACACTCCACACCTGCCACTTGGCTTCCAAGACCTGAGTCCATTACCAAGCTGTCCCAGGCAAGAGCGTCCATTGAACTTTATTTTATGCCTTCTAAAATTTTAAGCATGTTTGGTGCATGTTTGGTGAGAAAAATATAGAATGAAATTGGTGTACATCCAGGCTTGATAGGTACTGATGGATTATTGACTTTTAAAAGGAGTGCCTTAAACACATTAGTGCAGTAGTACTCTGACTACTAGAACCTGTGAGAATTAGATTACTAGGTATTTCTATGAAGATAGTTTGGATGCCAATGATTCATTCTATAGACATCAACACATGGATGTGCATATATACAAGGACAGATCAAAATGTATAGTGAATGTTCAAATTTAAGTTGCAGTGAAGACATGTTGTAATTAATCCCCATATTCTTGCTACTTTCTGAAGCATTTCTCCAAGTCCTGTTTCATGCCTTTGTGAAGTATGATAAAAAGTACAGTGTATGCTGCTGCGGCCATCCATGGAGACACTGCAGGGATCCCTCATCCCCCTATTCACTGGACTTGGTACTGCATGACTTCTAGCTCTTCCCCAAAGTGAAGAGGACCAGGACAGGTCAGCACTTTGAATCCAGTCAGGACACAGAGACACTTAGGACAGAGGTCTCCAGGGCTGCTGTAGGAAATGACAAAAATGACGTGGAAGTGAGGGGCAGTGCTTTAAAGATGATGGCTGGCAATGTCTTATACAGTAATTATTTTTTAAAATTTACATACAGTGGTGCCTCTGCTCATGAACTTAATTCTTTCCACAATTCTGGTCGCAAACCAAACTGGTCATGAACCAAATCAAATTTCCCCACAGGGCCAACATGGAGCCCAACCACTGAGTTCAATTCAGTGTGAGACCAGAATCTTGGAAAGAACTAAATTCATGAGCCAGAGCACACTGTGTCCTCTGGGGCTCCTGGTCACACCTCACACGTGTATGAATACACATGCTCATAGGTTGAAGGGGGTCCAAAATATTGGCTCAAATTCAGCCCGGGGTAGATAAAGATTTATGCTTATGCCCTGTCTATACTTTTTGCATCTTCTTCAGAAAGTAGCTGCCATGCAGGGTGGGCTTTAGTAGAAGAATAATAATGAGTTGCTACCCCCCACCCACACGGCCAGCCTCTGGCATGGGGAGTCCACACTCAGAGTGTTCTCTTCATGAGGTCCCTCGGGGATAAGAGGGGAACCCCGTGGCCAGGTGTCCACTGAGTCAGGGTGTGCAGCCTGGCTGGGGACCCGCTCACTGCCTGGGCACTGCCCAGCACCGGCCCAAGTTGGCTCCTGGGGTCCGTTTCCCTTTGGCAGTCGCTCTAGATGAGCCTATTTGCTTGGGGTGCCAGGGAACTGCACAGAGCCAGCCACGGGTCAGGAGAGGCTGGACATCTGCTGTAGATGCTGGGCCAAAACAGCGCTGGAGACCTATGTGCTGAAAAGGACAGTGACCTGCTGGCCACAGCGACTGCTTTCCCCCACAGGGGATGGGAGGCCCGCTTGGTGCTGGCCCCCCAAGGGCTCAGCTTGATGACATGGTCACCGACCAGAGAGAGGGACAGAGGCTCTGTGGCTGTGGCGGTGTCTGTCACTACTGTCCCTGTGGGGCGTGTCAACAGCTGCCGGTACAGCAGACAGGGCATCGGCTCTGGAGCCGATCACAGCCGGGCTGCCTGACACTCTCTTCACGGGGTCACACGGAGGAACTTCGTTAGTGGTATAACATGTCAAAATTAGTCACCTAAGAGTGTAAACAGCCCGCAACAGTGTGGGCAGTGTGCGCCATCTGCTCTGGGTGTCGGTGCTGCTCTCACCATGGGCACCGACCCGGTCCCTCTCCAGATGAGAGCCGCCTTCATCAGCTGACTGTCCCCAAGCAGCGCGAGCTGGAGATGTCAACAGCTTGCTCCGCTGCTGGGGGCGCAGGGCTCCAGCTTGCTGGGAGGGGTGGCGGAGACAGCTGGTGCAGCGTGGGACCTGCTTCCTTCCCACCTCCATCTTCCTCCCTCCCCCTCTGTCTGCTGCAGATGTGAGAAGCACACTGTGCTCCATTATTAGCAAAGGCACCCTGCTGCCCAGCCAATGCCTCCCTGCTGCAGCTCAGGACGCGGCCTCCATCTCTCCTGTCCTCTCCCACCCACCCACTCCCTGAATCCAGAAACAAGCCCCACCTTGTCCACCTCGCCTTGCCTGGCGCAGAGCCTGCAGTTCCAGGGGCAGGTGCTCAGAGGCTCCCTGCCCCCCACATCTAACCTGTCCTCAACCCTGAGGGCTTCACCTTCAGCGAGTCTGAACCATTACCCCAGATCTGGAAGAGGACGCCCGCGTCTACCACGTCCGACACCGGGCCCGGAGGAAAACCCCTGAGGAGCCAAGCCAACCTCTGCGACTTGTTAGGGCGTTGGGCTGCAGACTAAGAAAGTGGGCCGCTGCCTGCCTGCCGGAGAGCACGGCTTGCACGTGATCATCACTTGGCGGTGGCTTCCAGCAGGGTTCTGAACCTGGAAGTCGGTGCTCAGCCCCTGTGGGCTGTACGAGTTTGGGGTGGACTTCATACCCAGAAATGACACCAGGCCCCACCTGATTCCTCTAGCTGCCCCTGAGCATGCAGTGCATAGCATAAAGTCATCACATGTGTGGCCCCACTCCCACTGACTTGGGTTATCCTCGGCTTCTCTCTCTGCGTGGTCCTGTGGCCCTAGTGGCTGCAGCGGCACTGGACGGGGGAGCAGGACTGGGGAGTGCAGGCCACTTGACCCTAAACCATGGCTCTGGCCTCTCTGCTAAATGATCGTCACATCTGCACGAGAAGCTGAGCAGCGGCTGACCCAGAGGCTAAGGAGCAGAGGGGATGGGAGAGGCAGCCCTGGCATCACCACAGGTGGAGGGGCCACAACAGCAGTGCTGGCAGACACTGAAGCTGACTGACTGCCTGTCTGGCCAGTGACCTCGCGCAGGGAGTGCCGAGTCTGCTGAGAGCAGGTGAGCCAGGGCTTATCCAGGCAGCTCTGCTACAGGCCTGGACCAGCTCCCACCCACCTGTGTGGCCTCCCCCACCAGGTCCCCTTAAGAGAGTTGTGCCCCTGAAGCAGAGAACAGGGGAGCCAGCCTCATCCTGGTGTCCTCTGCTCTGCTCAGCTCTCCTGGTAGTCCCCACGCCTCGGGAACGGAAGCCCCTCCTTGCTGTCACGGTGGAGCTCTATGGGTAAACTGCATGGCCCTGCCTCTCACTCTCTGTGTGCATTCACCCTGGGGCCTTCCCATGAGCTGTCCCTTGCACCCCGAGCTCCCTGCCCACCTGCCCTGCTCTGGCTCTGCTGCCCCATCTCCCCAACCCCCGTTTCCCTGACTCGGTCCAGATGTGAGCTGCTGCACAGGTGGAGAGAGCCGGTGGAGTGAGGCCCCTACTTGCCAGCCTGCACCAATGTCCGGCTGGACCCTGAGCCCGCCCGTGACCGCAGAGCCAGCAAGCAGTGGCCACAGAACACATCTGTCCCACAGAGGCTCTTTTTCTCGAGGGCCAGTGTCAGGCAGGGCTGTGGCCTAGAGAGCCTGTTCTGTGGGGAAGTCCCTTTGGGAACCAGAACCCACACCTCCGTGCTGTCCTTGTCCTGCGGCTCCAGAAGTGTGAGGCTAATGATCTGCTAGGTGTGCTGTGGTGGGTGAGGTTTTGGTTGAGGTGCAAGGGATTCAGCGCCCCATCAGAGCTGTGAGCTCACTATTGGATGTGTGAGTTTATACTTCTGGTTCTCTGCTGGCCATTTCTTCACAATTATCCTCATGTCTGTAGTAGGCATGGGACTTTTTAATTTAAAAAGCTTTAAATAGCATTTTATATATTAAAAATGTTACAAACGTTACAGAATGTAATCTTCCCAGTCATACACTGCCAAGGCTTGGGTTGGGTATCTGAGCCCCAGATGCAGGTGACTCATCTCTGAGTATACAGCGAGGCATGGGCAGGAGGAGATCAGCGCTCACCTGGGCCACAGAGAACACCCGGCTCAGGCAGAGATGCTGGGGTCCTGTGGGGCTGGGTCCCACTGTTCTCCAGGCCAGGCCAGGACTGAACACAGCTGTGTGCTCAGGCAGGAGGCTGGCCGCTGTGACCTGACCTTTCGGCACCTGGCAGCCATGGAGGGTTGGGTCAAGGACACAGCCCAGGGGATGCTGGGAAAACTGCGGTGCAAAGCAGGGCTTCCTGGGCCATTGTGATTGTGGGCATCTTCCCTAAAAGCCAGCTCCCGTCATGTAGCCCTCAATGACTGGGCTCAGAAGCTCATTCTGTGTCCAGGGATCCCTGTCCTGCCCTAGGGGGATGTGGTCACAGCCGGAACTTGCACAGGGAGGCAGGTTCTGCCTGGCTGGGGGTGACTAGCTGGTGTGACGAGATGCTGGTCTCAGGGGTGCAGGCTGGAAGCCCACAAGGTCACCTCAGGGACACGGAGTCTGTCCGTGCACCTCCATCTGCCCCCTGGGTGCTCAGGAACTCTCCAAGTGGAAGCACGCAGCTAGCTCCACACCTCCACCTCTGCTCTGCTCTGCTGGGCTTTCTGTGAATTCCCTTTTGTAAGAAGGTGGACTTCCTGCATAGAACCTCAGTTTCCTCTTTGCTCTTGTACCTTCTTGCTTTATTTTCTTAGAAGTTCTCTTAGCTTGATCCTTCCAACCTTCTGAAGTGTGTTAGAGCTACTGTTCTTCCATCTTCGAAGGTTCCTTTTTATTCTCTGAATTCATTCCACAGCCCTGTGTTCTTGATTCATGCCAGGAAACCTCCACATCAGATACTCAGGATAGCAAGGGTGGACTTCTGGGCATCTGTCTTGCAGAAAGCTGTTTAACTCTCTCATCAAATATAGTAGCCACTAACCCCACTCAATTATTTTGATCTGAATTAATTAAAAGTGAATAAGATGTGAACTTCAGTTCTCCAGGTGCATCCGTCCTGTCTCAAGTGTGCAGCAGTCAAGCACAGCCAGTGGTGGTCAAGGCAGAGCTTGGCGAGGTCCTCTCCATCTGGTGAGTCTGTAGGCAGCTTCCCTTTGCTGCCCTGGCCATGCCTCCGCATGACTAGCAGAGCTGAGATAAGAGCTCACCCAGGGCTGTGGTATTGTCCCCAGGCAGGTGTGGGTCCTTTGACTCTGTAAAGATAGAAATCAGAAGTTGGCAAAGTGCACCTCTGCTGGAGGTTCTGGGCTTTGTATACTCCCAGTCCTCCCCTGCAGTGTCACGGCCCTGGGGCCTGATGCCGCCAGCTGACCCTGATGCAACTGATCACACCAGAGCATCAGTGTGCAGGTGGGTAGAGGGGTCCCCAAGACAGATTGTGTGTGTCCACGCAGCGGCCGTGATGGTGTCACGTCTGAAACAGCAGGACTTCACCTGAGGCACATAGGAGTGCGTTCAAGACACCTCCACATGATAGCCTGCCTCTCACTGAGCCTGCATTTTGTCTCCCAAGACTGCAGTGAGATGGGTTATAGGACCTTTTCCTTGGGGATGTTCATTTCTGTTCTTCATTAGTACAAAGTTCTGAGTTCAACTATTGAATTAAGCAGCAGATTATTCACATTAAAGCCCCTGGCCTCTGCCCAGGAGGGCTCAGGGTGATTCCTCCTGTGCAGGCTCTGGGGGAAGCACCCCTCAGAGAGGACATTGGGGACCATGCTCGGGCCTCTGCCTTGCCCTCAGCTGTGTGTAGCTGCCTTCTGTATGTTCACCTTGCACACTTTATGAGAGCTCACATTTAAACGCGTTTTAAGACACTGCATGAGGACCCTCCTCAGTCTGCATTTTCAGGACAGAATCGCAACGTGTGTCACAGCCCCTGGGCCAGGAGACACCTCGGGTCCCTTCTCCATGTGTCCTCCCACAGTGACTGCTGAATGGGCCCAGGCCACCCCTCAGCTGAGCTTCAGCAAATGCATGTCAGGCTGGGGGCCAGGCTGTGCCTACACTGGCGGGGCTGGGACGCCCTCCAGACCCTAGCCTGCTCTGCACACACTGCTGTGCTCCAGTCCTGCCAGTGGCTTTGCACACCAGAGAACAGGGTGTCTTCTCCCATAGTCCACCACGTTACCTGCCTCACGCCTCACAGCACATGCAGGTGAGACCACTCCTTGGCACACTCAACACACCCACGTGCTGAGGCATTAACTCTCCAGCCACGAATGAGCTGCATGCTCAGATCCCTTTCCACCCTATTCATCCCTTGTGGAATAAAGATGCATGCAAGCACTCAGGTCACAGGCACTCCTGAGCGTGAGGTGGAACACCATCCAGTGTCCACTGCCCTTACTCTGTACGCAGGTCTACACGTGCAGCACATGTGAACTACCAGTATTACCATGTCAGAGTTTCAAATGAACCCAATGTTCAGGCTTGTCCTACTTTGATGAACAGGACTCTGCCACACTTTCCACACATCTGACCACAGGCGAGAGGGGCTCTCCTGGGTGCAAAGTTACCGAGGGTGATGATGGTAAGGGAGGCACAGGCTCCCGAAAGGGGCACAGGTGGTGCACTCTGTGTGACCACCACTACTTCACCTGTGCTGGGGGAGCCCCTCCAGGGAGCCCTCCTCTTTGAGATCGTCTCCCAGGTTCATCCCTTTCCATGGGAGAAAAACCACTATGATCTGTTTTGTTTCAATTCAGTATTTAAGTTGACATTTATGGCCCTTGATATTAATAAATACGTCCACAATATTACTTTACAAGGAGGGGTTGTAAGTTCAGGGGAGGGGAGTGAACATCGTGATCACTACAACTTTACCCTAAGAAACTGTCCTGGAAAACCACTTTGGCCATGTTCTTGATGTTACTACCTGCACCCAGCTGTGTAAGAACCGGGCTTGCACTCCACTGAAACGCGCTTCCTCTGGTTGCTGGAGCGTGCGTGTCCGTGCCCACAGCGCTGTTCTGCCTGTCCCCGGGTGAGGAGCTGTCTCTCACCCAGGGCCCTCTCACCTCTGACCACTTTTGAAGGCTGAGAAGTCCAGGTGCCCCCACCTGCCCAGCTAGGTGGCTCAGCCCAGGCCTGAGGGACAGCAGGTGCCTCAGCCGAGGGGGTCGGGACCCCATGTCCATGTGTGACTGTGCCTGGGAAGCTCCCGACAGCTCCAGCCGAGAGCGGGGAGGACTCTGACCCCCCAAAGCTCCTGAACAAGCTGACACCCTGGGATGCAGCGGTTGCTCCCCGAGGGCCACCTGTGTGAGTGTGGGGACAGTGATGTACCGCCCCCCCCACGGCTTCCACTCTGTAATGAAATCTGGGGAGCCTCCATCCCACAATGCATCTGTCCGCAAGGGGCAGTGGTGTGGGTCTGAAGTACAGCACGCGGGGTGGGGGTGAGGGGCCTGGTGAAGACTGAGAGGAGCTGAGTCACTGTAGAAGCCAGATGCTCCGGCGACCATAATGCAAAGTGGGATAAGACGCATGAGAGAAGTGTGGCTTCTCTGTGACGGGAAACCTAAAGTGCAAATAAGTTAAGGAGCAAGATAAAGGACAGTTAGAGCGGACCCTCGATTCAGGAACTCGAGTGATTCCCAAGGGCTGTTTGTAACTCAGGTTGGTTGTAAGTCAGTGCAGCTGAGATCTGGACGTTTGCCTGGGTACACGCTGTAGATAACAAGAGGCAGATGAACCCTCCATTCACCTGATTAACCCGAGCTGTCCGTATGTTGGCTGGTCATAACTTGAGGGTCCGTGGTAACAGGAAGCAGGAAGACAGATCTTTTGCAGTGGGAAGGGGGCCAGGAGATGGAGCGAGAGGGAGGGTAGAAGAAGAGGAAGGCAACATAAAAAGAATTGAGAAATGTGTGCATGAACGGGCTGCTCACCGTGAATGCAGTCACTGGGTACTGCAACTCAGACCAATCGAGATTAAAAGCAAGAACTCAGTGGTATTCTGCGAGCAGAAGTGACCTGGCTGTGCTCCTGTCCAGGGACAGTGTCACAGCCCTGCAGAGCCGTCTCCAGCAGACCCCCCTCTCTGGATGAGAGGCAGGAGCAGCTAGGAGACTCCTGTAAGCTATGGCTTCCTGCTTCCGTGTGGAGAAAGAAAGGACAGATGCTTGAGAGCAGATGAGCTGTTGGCATAATTACATTAAATAAGACGCACATGGGCCCAGCTCCAGCCCAGCCTGGGTTCCAGAAACCCTCAGAGGGGGGCCAGCTTACACTTAATTGCGCCCGGGAGCAAGAAGCAGGGGTGCTGTCTTTTCTTGAGTGCTGGAGGATTTGAAAGGTGACCCTCTCCCTTCCCACCGCTCTGCCCCCAGAGCTCCCCATGCAGCCTTCTGGCGGGGATACGCATGCGAGGTACCAGAGGAGCAGCACACAGCCCCAGCCCCTCCTCCAGCCACACATGCGCCTTCCACTCTTTTTGTCTACATTTCCGCTGTGTCTCTAAATCACATTTTGGTCCCCAGACATTGGTTCACCTAGAAACTAAGACAATTTGAGGAGCAAAGCAGCATTTTCTGGGAGGGCAGCCGGGCTCAGAAACCCGCAGAGCAGGCGCAGGGGGTGCAGGTGGCCCGGGCTGCTGGGTCCCCCTCTGCCTGGCCCCTGGCTTCCTCCACACAGACTGGCAGAGGCCGTTGGCTTCCTATCAGTGCAGCCCTTGGCCAACCTGAGAGCAGCGTGGCCCTCACCAGGCATTTGCGGCGCCATCCACGCCACTGCACCTCCACGGCCACCCTGGCCCAGCCTTCGCCATCATCCCACAGCTGCCCCGCCTCCATGGCCGACTGACACCCTGCTGTCCCGAGTCCCCCCCTGAACTTTGACCTGTTCATAGTGACCATGTGGCCACAGCTCAGGGCGGCTCTGTCCTGGCTAAATGGCCACCCTGGCTTCCGTGTCCTGTGCACCTGCTCTCTCTGACCAGTGCCAGCTGCAGGGCCTGGCCCCTCGTCTCATCCCTGGCTCCCACCTCCTGTGATGTCTCTCTGGGGCGTGAGCTCTGGCCGCCTCTGCTTGGCCTCTGCCTGTCCCCGTGGCAGCACTGTCCTTCCTGGGGGTTCACACCTTCACTCAGGAGCCCCTGATGCCAACGAACTCGGCCCTTTTCACAGTGGGAGCCAATGGATTCCTTAAAATCAGCTTCTTCCCCACTGGGGTCTGAACTCCTCAAGACCATGGGGTGCTGGGAGCAGGCCGAGGCCTCACGGAAGAGCCCTGGGGTGCACTGCACATCCATGGGTGAGCCAGGCTATTGTGGGTCAGGTGTGGACTTGTCTGTCCAGGTGAGACGGGCGAATGGGGGCTCCTTGTGCTTTGTTCGTGGAGGCAGGACAGGCAGTGACTAGGTCCGCCTCACTCCTCCTTGTGTCTCTACCCCAGGAGCCTGTCAGCTGTGTCACTTCTGCGTGTACAGAAAGATGCCCAGCTCTGACACACTGAGCCGTCCCAGAGATGACACTGTTTCACAAGGTCACAGACGCTCTCCAGGGTGGCTGTAATGTAGTTGAGAACTCCTTCCCAATGTCTTCCCCAGAGGGCCAACTTCATGGCATGTTTTCACCAACGAACACCACTTAACATGTGCCTCATATCACTGTACTAAGCTCTGCATGTGAGCCACAAACCCTTTCTGATATAATGGAAAGAAGTTATTTAAAATATGAGATATCATATCAAAAGGGAAAGGTTATACAGACCTAAAATATTTGCTCAAATTTGGAAAAAAAACCCACACAATATGTTAGTGAATGTCCCCATTGCTGGCACAAAATACCTGCCCCGAAGATTAAAGGAGGAGAAGTTCATTAGCTCATGGTTTCAGAGGTCTCAGTCCACGGTCCACTGTTCTCCAAGGAACTTCACGGCGGACGGGGCTGGCAGGATAAAGCTGCTCCCCTCATGAAGACCAGGAAGAGGAGCCCAGGGTAAAGTGCCCAGGGAGAGAGAAACGCTCCAAAGGTGCCCCACAGTGACCCCCTCCGGCTGGGCCCTGCCTCCCAACAGCACTTGCAGCTGTGGACTCTGGGGGCCCCTCCGGGACCCACACATTTTCCCAGCAGTGTCTTCACCCAGCCACCTGGATGGTGATCAGGCTGAGCCGTCACACCTGATGGTACCAAGTGCTGGCCAGAACCGGGGCAGCTGGGACGCTCATGCAATAGGCACTTAGCACACAGCCCAGCCATCCCACCTAGGCATTCTCCCTGCTAGATGAAGTCTCATTCCCACACAAACCTGCACATAGATGTTCACAGAAGTGTCTTTCCTCATCGCCATGGCCACTGTAGCAGTGGCCACAAACATCATGGCCATGCGAATCGGTCACCTCTCACTTCTGTAGTGATGATGGGGGTCTTGTTGGGCCAAATCCATCGTCCTGATTGGGGGCCCCAGGACAGAGTCTGTGCCTTGCCTGTTCCCTCTTCCTGCTGCCCACGGTCCTGGGCAGGAGGCTCTTTTCTCATCTTCCAGGCCAGTGTGGGCATCTCTGCGCCCTCTTCTCCTTTCCCCCTGACCCTTCTTCCTTCCTCTTCCATGAGAAGGCTGTGGTTACCTCGGGCTCATCAGATAGTCCAGGGAATGTCTCCTCAAGCAGCAGAATGGGGTAGGTGTGATCCAGGTGAGTTACAGGCTTGAGTGCAAATGTCACAACAAAACCCGTTATTCTGCATAATGAATATGAACTAATAAAATCGATGACGAGAAGGAAATAGAGAAACTGGCTGGCGAGCTCTGTGCCAGGGAACCCCCGGGGCCCCCAGGCGTGGGCAGGCGGCCAGGGCATCTCTGGCAGGGGTACTATTCTTCCTAACCAAAGACACCGCATCGCTGATCCCGACAGTCGGCGTCAACCCCGCCTTCCAGGCAGCACCAAGACCAGTCCTACATGCCTTTCTTCCCTTTTGTTTAGACTCCCTCTGTGATTTTATTTAATTTAGCTAATTAATCAATTTCTTTAGGATATCACATATCAGGGTTCTGTTTTTTGGTTTTAGTATGTAGTCCAGGCTGGCTTTGAACTAGCAGCAATCCTCCTGCCTCGGCCTCCTGAGTGCTGGGATTGCAGGAGTGTTGGACCGTGCCTGGCTCGTAGATGTGACTTTAGCACATCTTCCACCTCTGGTTCCAACCATCTGGTTTGTGGTCACACTGTGATATTTAACCTGTGACGAATGATATAGGCTAGGTGATGTGCTGTACAAAATACACTGTATGTGGTACACTGTAGAACATATAACAACGTGTACTGGCTGATCTGGCATAATGTATCACTTGGCATTCAATACAAAATGATGGCCTCAAATAGGACTGCACTTATGGAGGTAATTGCTGCAGTGTTTGCTCAGCTGTGTCATCTTGCTTTGCCAGGGCCTCCTCTTCGTTTGTTGTAGATTGTGAATAGGCACTGGCTATAGCTACTTTTCACAGATCTGGTTGCATAAAAGCACTGTCCAGCTTGCGTGCACCTAACGTGTGTGCAGACACTGTCAGCCCGTCCCCTTGGCGCCCAGTCTGCCGGACGCAGTCTCTGGCTGGGGCCCTGGGGACAGAGCCGGGGCACGGAGAGGCCGCTGCCACGCACCTCTAATTTCGCTTTTCTCCCTCTCCGATCAGATACGCCGGGCCTGGAGAGCAACTTCGAACACATGTTTCTCCTGTAGATTTTGACAGAGTGTGGTTATTTCCTGGACGAGAACAGTTCAATTTCCTGGTCAGCATCCTGCCTGCTTGGAGGTCAGGGGAGGCAGCCGATCCGGCCACCGCAAGTGTGACTGCAGCCTGGAGATGCCTGGCAAAGGCCATGATCACAGCCACTCTCTGCGCCTTGCACTGAGCGTCAAATCATTACTCATCTCTCTGTTCATAAAGCACATATTGCACACTGGGGATTGAAATACTGAAATCAAATTAAAACCTCTAGTGTTTTTAACCCTCTGCCGCCAAGTCAGGCTGTTTGTGCAAAGCAGAGAAGCTCTGAGCCTGCCTGAGTTAGTAGCCAGGGCAGAAGTTCTGGCTGGGTTCTGGAAAGAGGCTGAGAACATGGGAATGACAGGCCTGCGATCGGGGAGAAGCCCCGCTGGCCCCTTCTGGTCCCTCCTGCTCTCTGCCCCGGGCCCCAGTGCCCTGAACTATCTGCTTCTAGCCCTGGCCACACCCACATCCCTGATGCTCACCTAGGCCAGGAGCTTCTGCACTGTGGCCACAACAACCTCGAAAGCTGCAAAAACGGGAGCTCTGGTACAGTGTCCGGTAGAGCAGGAACACACCTTGCACCTCGGTCAACTGCTCTTTGTGGATGCCTGGAGAGGGTGCCCAGGCCCTGGGGCTCCCCATGTCTGGCTCCTGCTCCCAGAGGCCTGGAGTTTCCATCTTTTACCATGAGCATTTCTGCTCACAGCTGTGCAAGACAAGCTTGTGTGTGAGATTACATTCCGAGAAAATAAACCCCTTGGATACCCATTCAGCATCTGAGACTCACTAGTAGTTAGTAGCTCTCCAGGTTTAGGGAGAGTCTGATTGATTGTCAGGGTTACTAAAGTATTATTAAATTAATCTCGACTTCACGCTAACCCTGAAAACAGATATCACGCCCATTTCTAGGCAGGGGAACCACAAACCGTGAACAGTCTTGGAAGGGAGCGCAGTCAATACCCGCTGCCCTCTGCCAGCAATGTCTGCGGACAGCCCCCCGCGTGTGGGGCCTGGACAGTGTAAACGCGGAGGTCCGGACTTTCAGGGGCTTCAGAGGAAGTGAGGAGTGAGGAGCCAAGTTGCCCGGGACCTGGCCGATCCACACCAGCCCAACAGCTGCTGCCCAGAGGCTTCTGAGCTCGGCAGGGCGTGAGTCCCAGAACAGCACCGTCTGGTGAGACCGCACAGACGACCTTCATGTGGGCCCCACAGACAGGAGGCTGGAAGGCAGCCTCACAGCACAGGCCTGGGAAACCAGGCAGGCTGGCACGAGCAGCTCCTCGCCTCCTGAGGGAGGTGCCCGCAGCCTGCCTACCAAGCTGACAGAGCCGACTTCTGTGTCTCGGGCCAAGCCTTGCCTGATGCCGGGTGGAGGTTGGCCCATGCATGCGTGCCATCTCCCTGGGGCTGGCAGACACTGAGGGAACTGCACTGGGCTCTGGGAGCTGCGGTGGTGCAGCCCTGTTCCCACCTCTTGGGTCTTCCCCCACCCCACCGCCCAGCCCTGGCCAGGCAGCCTCAGCACAGGAGCCATGCGACAGATCAAAGCTCCTCATTTCTGTCCCTGCTCCTAGGTCACCTGGGCAGCGGAGCTGTGCACAGTGACCATGCAAGGTGCCTGTGTCTACAGAGGAGCAACTGCGGCCACCAGTGCGCCCTCCTGTGCTCGAGGCCAGACGTGCCCAGCTGGCAGAGCATGTGGCACTGCTCAGGGTGGCTGTCTCTGCACCTGACAAGGCATGTGCTGGGCAGAGCACCATGGGCCCCAGCACCCACTGACCCTTGCTTGCCCCATCCCTCCACCGCTGCCCTCTGCTTGACGTCCCCGTGTGCCTAATCCATTCAGCAGCAGCCTAAATTGTTCAGTCTGGGGCTTTCTACACCACATACTCACAATTCAGATCTATGTGGTGTGCGCACTAAATGCAGTGGATTAGGATTTTTATAGTGGATCAGTAAGAGACACATCACCATGCGTCACTTCAAAATTCCCCTCACTCCGAACACACTCTTGCCATGGTTCTCGCCGCTTTCTGAAGCAGCTTGGGGTGCGCTGTCCTGGCTACCTTGATGCCCTGAATGGATTCAAAACATTTCCCTCTCACGGCCATTTTGACTTTGGGGTAGAGTCAGAAGCACACAGTGCCAGGTGCGGTGAATAAGGTGGATGGGGACACAGCATCATGTTTTTTATTTGACAGAAATGGACACGGAGGGAGATACAAAATGACTCTCCTGGAAGAGAACTCCAGAACTGCTTCAGAAAGGGGCAAGAACAGTGGGCTAAGTGTGTATAAAGCAACAGGGAGTAGTTTGAGAGGACTAATACCAGCGTGTCTTTTACTGGTATATATTTTAAATTTTTATTTAAATATTTGCCATATATTTTTACCATATCTCATTCACCAGAGCTCTCTCTTAGCTTATAGGCTGACTTGTCTATTCTTTTTCAGTTTAGCTTTGTGTTCTTAGGGGGAAGGCATTAAAGATTTCTTAAACCGCATGTTTAAAATGTGCAATCGTGACGTCTGCTGCTGATTTGCGGATTTTGTTCTCTTCTCTGCTGATGATGGAACATGCTTGTGTGCTCTTTGCGCCAGTGAGCAACATATTGGGAGTCATGCAATGATAAGGCTGAACCGGGCCTGGAACCTGCTCGATGATGTGCAGTATGTTTCAAAGGTGATTTACGTTTCTCCAAATCACGAGTGGTACGCTCCACGTCTGGCTTGCTATCAGGAATCACATCTAAAGCATGTAAAAGCAACTGTGAGATGGCACCAGGTTGTGTGTCTAGGGCTGGGCCGGGTGCCAGCTACTCCTAGGCCACAGGGCTGATCCTCCACTCGTCTCTGTGCTGTATCTCTGAGGGGAGGCTTCCTGGCAGCTTGCTGCTGGGCGGACCCATTCCCTTCTCCTTGCGCACCCCATGGAGACACACAGTGAGAATGGCCCAAAGCCTCGTTCTGAGGCCTCCTGCTGCTGGTACTGTGTGGCCTGTGCTAGGCTGTTAGCCTTGTGCCTGAGAATTGCAGTGACCTTGAGTTCCTGCAATTTGATTCTTTCTTACCCTACTCTGAACCTCTTCTGACTTTCACAGAGGAGGTGGCAGGCGGTCCAGCACCAGGACCGCAGTGGACTGAGCAAGTCCGCGTCCCTCGGGCCAGCTGCTGCAGATGTCCCCAGGGGCCAGGGCACTGAGCCACGTGTCCACACCCCCTCCAAGTGTCTGCTGTGTTGATAAAGGGAGGTCGTTCCCCACCTGACCCACATTTGCCCCATTCCCAGTGCAGGGGCAGGGCTGGCTTCCCCAGCAGATGTGCTCCCCTGGTGTGTGGAGCCTGCTTATCCCAGCAGACCAGGTGTCCGCAGGCTGCGACCGACTGAGGAGGACTGGCTGAGCCCAGGGACAAGCTCTCAGCAAACGCAGCTGGAGCTTTCTGCCAGCGGCTGCCTGAGAAGGCCCTAGAGTCACTGCCGATGACGAGGGTCACCCGGGCCCTCACCTGCCTCCCACACACATCTGTTCCCTGGACACATCCAGGAGGGAGGAAAACCACTGCGCATGCCTTTGAATTTCTGCAGACCTTGGGTCTGACTCATGCTTGGCATTCACTGGAAATTGTGGAAGGAGAAAAATAATAAGCACCCAGGTCAATTATTTGAAAATTAGTTTATAACTCAGTCAGCCTAGGACTCCTCCAGATTGTGTCTGCTCTTACATCCAGGTCCCTTTCAAGGAGCCCGAGTTCCATCTCCCACACCATAGGACTAGTGTCGCTGCTTCCAGACTCCAACTCCGGAGGCCCAGGGGGCCTGGGAGAGGTCTCCAGGTGAGGGCCAGTCTCTAGGGTTGGGAGGAAAAAGTGCCACAGGGTGGGTGGGGTGGTGCTGGTTGTGTCCCCTCTAACCTGGTGGTGGAAACGGGCCACACTTCCTCATCTGGTGATTAGGCTGTGGGACCTGGAGCCGGGGTCTTCTGCACCCGGGAGAGTGGGGACACGAGGTTCTGACGAGTGGGTCTGAAGGGCGGTGACCGGGAGCAGAGGTACAGCCCTTGGGAGCAGCCCAAAGAGGTGTCCCCCTGCCACACAGAACTGCCCCACAAGTCCCCTCAGCTCTTTGAGGAGCCAGGGCTCCCAAGAGACCTAAATTCTTGCCAGAGCTTTGAAAGTCAGCAGTGAGCCAGCTTGGGGTGGAGGTCAGGCCTTAGCAGGAACCCCAACACTGGTGTGAGTCCCCAAAGGGGGTCTGGACTGGAAGACCTCAGCCCAAAGCTCCTGAGCAGTAGAGAGAGAGGGTGTCTCTAGCACCACCTGGGATCCAGGTCCCATGACACTTGGGCTTGTCTGACTGAGATTTCTGAAAAGCAAAGGGAAGCTCCCTGCACTCGAGTGGCATGGACGGAGGGAATCAGAGCAGGTGAAGGATGGGGGGAGATGCCGAGGAGCTGAGCAGATGTGGCTGGGGTCCTGGCTGGCGCACTGAACCAGGTCGCTGGGTCTGTGTTGAGAGCTAGCAGCAAAGGCCTCCCTGTCTGTTCTAGGGATGAGCTGAGCCCCCACAATGCTCCCATCTTGGCCCTGCTCCCCAAGTGCCCAAAGCAGCTCCACTGGCTTGTCTCTGGTCCTGATCACTTGATGGAAAAAATGTTCTACCCACGTGGAGTCACCAGCTTTCCTGTCCCTGGGACACAAAATCCAACACCTACAATGTAAGGAGGCAGTTTTAGGGGGTGCAGTCCATGGTTGGGCGCTCTAAGGGGGAAACATCACGGTGGAAGGGTGTTGGGGAACAGAGCCGCTCAATTCATGGTGGGCAGGAACCAAAGCAGGGGAGCAGAGAGGGAGGGGCCAGGGGCAGGATGTACCCCAAGGTCAGCTCTCCACCATGTTTTAGCTGCTTTCTTGTCCCTAGGGTTATAATACCCGTGCCACAATTTAAGGAGTAGAAGTTTATCTCAGCTCATAGCTCATGGAGTTTTCAGTCCCAGGCAGATTGCTGCAAGGCGGGCAGTGTGGCCCTGGGAAGCAGAGAGAGGGTGACCCGGCAAAAGGGAAGAGATAACCTTCTCCAGCCACCCTCCCAGCGACCCAACCCCTGACCAGATCCCACTTCCCAATGGCAAGTAACTCAGGGGTTCTGAGGGGCATCTAGACATAAGCCATTACGTCCACGGCCCACCCAGACTCGGCCAGAGGTGTGGCTCCCAATCCAGTCATCACGGAGTGAAGCTTGACATCACATGGAGAGATGTCTGGATACAACTGTTTCCTTTCCATGCAGGTAAACCAGAGGCAGGAAGCACCGTCCCACGCTGGTCACCTCCATCGTCTGCATGGAGACTCCCCGAGCGCTCGGCGGGTCTCACCCTGATGACAGCTGCCCTCTTGGTGAGCCATGCTGGGCAGGAGATGAAGGAATTAACCGAGCCATCACTCAGTTGTCCTCACACTTGAATTAGAGTGGAGCAGCTAAAATGGCAGGGAGGGGCATAGCTGCAGTGACTCTAGACCCGGCAGGTGCTGAGTGCAGTGCGGGGTTGGAGGAGACGTTCCCAGAGTGCAGTTCGGGGTGCGTGTGCCTGTCCTGATGCTTGGTTTTCTGTATTCCTCGTTTGGCGGTCACCCCGTGGTCACACCCTGCTGGGCCCTTCGCTGTGGAAGGAATTCTGAGATGTGGCAGGAGCTGCTCTCCATTTTCTAAAGGATTGAGAAAGAAACTCAGCAAATTGTTTATTACTTTGTTTCCAATTGCTTCCAAGTTTTGCTTTTTCTCTATTTTTTTTCTTTGTGCTTCCTTTGGTTTCAATTTTCTCTTCTCTTTAAATTTCTCAAGATAACTTTTGATCATTGATATCAATTTGAGACCTTTTTCCTTTTCTAAGAAAAACATTTCAATTCTATAAACTTTCTTTTCAGGAGAAGTGATCTGCATTTCACAAGCCAGTTTTAAAATTTTTCTTCAATTGAAATATTACTCTAATGCTTCATGATTTTTAGTTTGACCTGTGAGTTATTTCCAAGACTCTGGTTTACCGAATACCAGGGACTTCCTAATAACTTTAAATTATTCATCTGCAGTGTATAATAGAAGCCAATTTTTATTCTCTCAGTCATCTCGTCGTATTCCAGTTTCTTAACTGCCTCCACGTCTACTTGCCTTCTCTCCAGTGGAAGCACCTGCTTTCTCTGCAGGAACCCGGCCCCAGCTCTTCCTTGCCCAATCCCGTGGCCTCACCCAGCTCAGCCTCTCTCTGCCCACTTTCTTGGGCCACAGATTCTACTCAAACCTGCCTGGCACCAAGTGGGCCCCCAGCAAACATGGAGAATGGTGAAGCCAGAGTTACTCTTTTCCTTCAGAAATGAGTGTTTTGTTTTGTTTCCCTTCCTAAAAGGAAAGAACAAGGTGACGCCTGCAGCCAAAGCGCAGGGCACATGTCATCCCCAGGCAGCGCAGGGTGTGGGTGGCCCAGTGCCTGTGTGTGGGGCCAGGAAGTCCACAGAGACAGGAGAGTCATCGCAGGAGCAAAAGTGATGTCGACTGTTTAAAACAGTCATTGGGTTACTTCTTCAAGTGCTCCTAACTTGCGGTTAGAATAGAAACCCCAAGGCAACTGAAAGCGTAAATGAGGACCAAATGTGTGATAGATGATGTGAAATAGGAAGAAAGGGCCCAAAGGAGAAGGAGAAAAGGAGAGGGGTGTGGGGAAAGGAAAGTAAGGAAAGAAAGATGAGAAAAGAAGGAAAAAACAGAAACAAAGCTTTTATAATAGGCAGGGCTGCAGGGGTGGAAGGGAGGGCAAGGGACTGGGAAAAGCAAGAACCAAGATACATTATGGACAGGTACAAATGCCCAGGAGTGGATGTGATCATAATGGGCACCTGCAGTGTACCAACAAACTTACGGGAAAACACTCCGAGTCAAGGGCTGGCCCAGGAGATCACCCTGCAGGGTCCCAGGCTCCAGGCAGGACGGCGCATTCTCAAGAACTCTTGCCTTTCCTCGGTGCTCCGTGTGTCCTCCTGCTCATAACGGCTCTGCTGCAGGCCATCTGGGCACAGCAAGCTCTCTGACTTCTGACCCGTGGCAGGGGTGGCCAACCTGCTCTCTGCTCACGATGCCACTGACTGGCCAAGCCCAGCTTGGCAGGGAGCTGTGGGGACGCCCTGGGAAAGTCAGAGGTAGGAGAGGCTGCAGAGCCCCACAGCCAGCCGCTGCCACTGCCCGACACTGGTCCTGGCGTCCTCTGGGATTGCGATCCCACTGCAGTGGTGCTGCTTCTACAACTGTCTGTTGGTCCCTGAATGCATGGTGGAGCTGTGTGCTCTCCGTGAGGCTGGGAGTGACCGTGTTCATCAGAGCATGGGGCTTCTGGTCTCCTTCGCTTTGTGTGCTGCTCCTGACCCCTCTCCCTGCACCCAGCAGCTCTCCATGTAGGCAGGTGCCCTGGGTGTCTGGAGCCCAGGTGAGGCCCACCAAGTTCACCTCTATCTCCTGATTCCACTGTCCTCCCATGCTCCCTGTGAGAAGTTTTACCCACAGTACAGCTAGGAGGTAAAAGACTAACATTCACAGAGCACCTCACAGTTCTCAGAACAGCCTATGGTGCATTATTTTGCTCAGGTCCTGAGTGACCAGAATACTGTTATTATCTTAGTTCAGCTGATACAGCTGAGCCCAGATCGTGTGATGCCACAGTAGAACTAGGATCTGGGTTTGTAACCCGGCTGCAGCCTGTCCGGGTACAGCTCATGCTTGGACCTCCTCCACAGGCACTCTCAGCAACACTGGAACTGAGAGTTGTTTCCTGCACTACCAGAAAGCAAAGACCCTGCCCCAAATGCTGAGAGCAGGGACTGTGCCTGGGCTGTTTCTATAGCCCTGGCTTTTCGATTTGAGTGCACTGTGGCACTTTAAGCACCGAGTACCTGTTCGTGAGTGACACCCAGAGTATCTCTTCCCTCATCCGCAGCCTGCTGCCTCTTGCTCGCACTGCCAACCCAGCAAGCCATGTCACAAGCCCACTGTGGGCTCCTCCAGGGACCCCATCCCAGAGCCCCGAGTGCTGCCTGTCTCCTGCTGGGAGGAAACTGGCCCGTGGGTGTTAAGTGACTTTGCAAGTCCCTGTGATTTGGCACAGAGCCAGAGTGGCTTCCTGACCCCAGGACCCTCTCCTGTTTGCTGGTCTGTGACACTTTGTCCTTCCGGGGGATCAGGAAGTCTCTGCACTGATCTGCACCTGTGAGCGATGCAGACTGGGCCACGGCCAGCCCGAGAACCTTGAGCTGGGCCGCTCTCAGGTCCACGGCCAATGGTGTTCCGAGTTAGTGGATCATCAGCACCGTCAAAGACATAGAAACACATTTTCAGAATGTTTCGTTACTACTATAGTAATATATTTGCCATATAAATTTAAAAATTTAAATTCTCCAAATTCAGAAAGCACACTTGCGAGTTATTAAGGACCCATTTTGTGCCAGAGATGGATGTTACGTAGGGGACCTTTTCAGAAATCACTGCCCTGCTACAGGAGAGGGACTGGAGGTGCGACAGAGTGAGCCCCTGCTGGAGTGGATCCCAGCCCCCCACAAAGGCAGAGCTCAGAGCCCAGCTGTGGCGTCCAACCCTGAGACTCAGATGCTCGGCGTGCAGGAACTAGGAAGGCAGCAGCTTCTCTGGCTTGCATGGGAACCCTCTGCTCCCCATCAGAGGAGCTCTGGGTACACTGTGCAGTTCTGCCTTGCAGTGGGAATGGGGCAGTGCCCCCAACGGCATCTTGTTTCCTTAGCTTTGTTAAATCTTTTAATTAAAGCATGTTAACAAAGCAGAGAAAAATAAATAGCACTGCTTGCAAGGAAATTAAATTGAGGACTAAGCCCATTTATAATTATTGTATTTCAATTAGGCTGTAACAGGGCTGGGTGAACAGAAAGATAAAAAGAAGCGACACATGTTGGACTTTCATAAATATTTGCAAACCACCGTTAGAAAGAGTGCAACATAAATAATGCTTTAAAATGGTCAGTGTCCCTGGGCTCTGCCCTTTATGCTAATTACAGTGTTAAATAACCCATCCGCAGTGATCTCTCCACAATCTGTTATAGGAAGCTATTGAACCCCTTCTCCCCACACCAACACATGCTTGGAATTCCCTCGAAGAAAGATCTTAGATCAATGCATGATAACCTTTTAATTTATTATTTTAAAATTAAAATGCAATTAAACTTTGGAAAGAGCTAGAATTAAATTTAAACCCTTTCTCTATATTTTAATGCTCAAATATCTAATTTTCACCGGAACAGGGAAAATATTAATCATCAGTTTATATTTAAACCATATTTACATCAAATAATAGCTGCAAAGGTAGCTTTTTTCTATTCTGAGAAATGGAAAAGACTTGGCTCCTTTCATTTGTTTGTCTTTAGTTCTAGGTCAGCACTGCCCTGGTTATAGCAGGGGGAGTGGCGTGGTATGGTGTCGGGAGGCTGTTGTCTGTGTGACCCTGGCCCTGGGCCCAGAGCACTGCAGCCAGGACTAGGATGTTCAGGACCAGGACCAGGACGCTTGGGGCAAGGCCCCAGCTGTGCCTTTGGGTCGGCACCTGAAACAGCGCAGCAATGCTGCGAGGCCTCTGACTCCATGGAGACCTTCGAGGACCCTCCCTACCGATGTCCTCCTTCCCACAACTCTTCTGCTTGTCCTCCCTGCAGCAGTGCACAGGAAGGGGACAGCCACCCGGACAGGGCAGGCTCTCCGGCGGCTGTCCCTCACAGGCTCCCACAGAGCTGAGCCTGGAAAGTATGTTCTCACAGGGGCCCGGGGACATTTTAAGTCTGCTGTATCCAATACCAGAACATGTCAGCAGAGACCTTCGTGCCTCAAAGGAATGTTTCCAAGCTCCACAGAAGTGCTTCTGCACATCCACTGTAAAACACAGACGCACACCTGCATGCCAGCTCTTGCCATGCCGAGCTGGGCTGGCCGGAGTGCCCTGTTCCCATCTGGCCGGCACCCGGAAGCCATGCACAGGAAGTGGGGCAGGGAGCGGTCGAACTTCTAAGCTGTTCCGATGGGCCTGGTTGTGGGAAGTGAGACTTCTGCCAGGTAGTGCAGCCAGAGGCGCTCGTCTTCACACGGGTGCCCACCCTGTCTGGGGCGGCAGTCTTCCCCAGGGCTGGCTGGTTCCCTGGATTCTCTGGGCTGTGCTGGGAGCAGCTCTGGAGTCCAGTCGAGGTCTCTAACCTTCAGTTGAGCACGGCAATGGGCCACAACCCTCAAAGTGCCGAGGTCTGCGGAGGCTGCGCCAGGTGAGCTCCTGCCTGGGCGAGCAGGAGCCCGGGCTGCTACTTGCGCTCTTTCCTGCAGGAGACAAAGGGGCACTGCCTGGCTTGAAGTTATGAATACATAGGTCCTAGATCCCTATCCCCTTTGACAGCTGAGGATAAGATGGCCCTGCCACCCAGCGACCTGGACAAAGACAGTGAGTGGGGAGAGAGCCAGAGAGGAACCTAAATCCACCTCCAGCCCTGTGGCCAACAGAGTCCCAGCCTGGCTGCTGGAGGGACACAGGACACCTTCATCTTTGGTGGCTTGGGCTCCCTTCCTGCCTCAGACTGACTGTGGGACAACGGGCAGAGAAGACAAGGTCTCCCGGAGGGACATGGGGAAGCTGGGCTTGGGGTTGGCAGTGGACATGGCTGGACAGCAGAGTCACTTTCTTTCCTGAGAGTCAGGCCCAGATTCTTCTGCTGGAAGAGGAGGACAGCAGGTGTGAGGACACCCAAGTTGCCCTGTCTGCTCCCTGTGCTCTCTGGGGTTCCAGCCAGCCTGCAGGCTCCAAAGTTCTCTGGTTTCCTTCCTTTCATGTCCTGTTGTTTCTTAATTTTCATTTTCCTGTGAAATATAAAAGCTCTGACCTAACTTAATACAACAATTTTGCTTGTAGTCCACGGGATGTATTCAGTTTGTTGTATTGAGTGTGTTGAGAAGTCTGCATGTGTGTGTGTGTGCGTGTGTGCACGGGCGTGTGAGCATGCACTGCCTGTCACCAAAGGCTGTCACTGCGTTTTCAGAGGCCATGTGACATTCAGGGACAGCCTCAGCCTGGGGGCTCCGCGGGAGCAGAGACTAGCTCGTGTCTGGAGCCCGTGGCCACCCCGACCCCGGCTTTGTTGGAGCCACGAAGCTCTCCAATTGCTTTAGCCCGAAGCAGTTGACATTTACCCCCACCAGATAATCGAGGAATAACATTTGCCTCTCAGTTTAGCGCGACCTCTGCCTCCACAGCTCTTTTTAGATTAGCTTCTAAAAAAAGAGCAAGCAAGAAAGAAAAATGGTGGCTGACACTGGGGTGCTAGAGGTGGGAAGCGGGGCGCAGCGACTATTAGGGGAGGGATGGGGACACTCAGCCGCCAGGTCCTCGGGAAGCAGAGGTTAATGGATTGACTATTACCTGTGTATGAAGCACGGGCCGGCTGCGCTCTGAGGATGCCTGAGCTGTGTTCCCTCCTGGGAGCTGAATGAGGGGTCGTTTAGTCCAGCGTGGAGGGCGAGTCCTCCTGTTCCCTGCTGAGAAACGTCCCAGAAGGACGCTGCATGAGACAACAGACAGCACAGACGCGGGCGCCCTAACCTTTAAAATGCACTTCATTTAGGCTCAACGCGACTGTGTTAGGGACTCGGTCCCTTTCCCATGTGGCTGAGTCCCAGCAGCTCTGGGACACTTTCTGAGTTAGCCGGGCCTCGGGGATCCTCTTGGGAAAGTCAGAGCTGTCAGGGTCAGGGGAGTAGAACATAAAGCATCAGCCTGCAGATCGTAGCTGTACTCAAACGACAAAGAAGAAAAAATTCAGTTTCCAAAGAGAAATGCGGCACTGCTTTGATGGCGTAGAAACAAGCTGTTAATTTCGCCCCACAGAACCATGGCCCCGAATGCCTTTGGCTGAAGAGCTGAGGGATCGATTGTTCTGGTCCGACGGGAAGTGGGGTGATGCAGTCTTGGGGAGTCCAGGTCCTGCGCCCACGGCCCTGGAGGAGACTCGCAGGGTTTGTCCCCGGAAGGAGCCCAGGAGAGACAGCGGCCCTGGCCTGTCCAGCAGGGGCGCTGGGCCGGAGAGGGGCTCTGCAGAGTCCACTGGTCATTTCTAGGAGCGGGACACCGGCAAGCAACATGCTCCGCACTATGGCAAAAACGCTCCTTTCGGGCCTTTTCAGCAAAATGCCTATTTTTGTTCGGCTGACATTGAGTCGCGGTGCCGACCTTGGAATTTCTTGCATGTCACAAACTTAAATTGAGGACCTGAAAAATCACCTGCTAATTCACAGATTAGCTGACCTCGAATCCGGAGTCAAGCCGCTCGCTTCTGAGCAGACGTCCGGGGAGAGAAAGGCCGCCCAGCTGAGCGTTCGCCCCGCGCGCCCGGCAGCGCAGTCATTTCCAGCCCACAGGCCCTGCAGGGCGCGCGTGCCCTTTCCAGTCACTCTGGCTTCTGTTTATTTCACCCGTGTCACCCCTGGCTCCATTTCCGCAGCATTAGAGTCGGTGCGCGGCACTACGCAGCACGCAGACGGCTTGACGGCTTAACACGGTCGCTGCTAACCTCGCTCCAGTCAGGTGCAAGCGAGCTCCCCCGTTTTCAGGGAAACAGACCCAAAGTGGGAGCACGCTTTGCAGCCAGGAGGCCGCAGGGAATGGACGCAGGGAGCCGAGCTGCGTTTCTCTGAAGTTGGTGACTCTGGGCCCCTCCTCCGGTCTGATGTGTCGCTTTGGGGGAAGTCGCCCGCAGACCCGAGGACCGCCGCGTAGGGCTGCCCTGTGCCCTACAGAAGTTGGTTTGGCCTAGGAATCCACCACGCGGCCTGTGTAAGGAAAGACCCCTGCAGGAGGGAGCACAGAGCGCTCCAGCGCGTCCAGCAGCCCAGACCTCAGGGGCCACCTGCTGACTGGGGGGGGGGTCCCCGTGCTGCTAATTAAGTGAGAAAGGGCTCCTCAGAGAGGCCCGGAACTTCCTGTCATTTTCGCTGACCAACACAACTGTGTGCATAATTGCGAGTTTGTTTGGCAAAGTGTGGAAGTCAGAGGACAGTCACAACGAAGATCCTCCCATGTGAGCTACTGCTGGGAACACTCCTCAGACGAGGAGCATGACACCCAACCCCATGCACACGGCATTGTGTGTGTTCACACTGGGCAACCGAAAGCAGCAGGGCTGCGGTGCTGGACACTTGGTGAGGCCTCCTGTGCCCAGCGCTGCCCATCCCCAGGGCCCCGCCCAGCCCCTCCAGTCCCGCACCCACTGGGCGCCACTCCCAAGGCTGTGTGCCCGGCTTCCCCACGTGCCTGGCTCCCAGGTTGTGATCTGTGCGGATCCCACCCCTGCCACACAGACAGACGGCAGCAATAGCTGGGCTTCCCGTGAAGGTGGATATTAAAATAGTTTGTTCAGTTTTTAGTTCAACAACCTGCAAGGGCTGTATCTTTCCGGATACATTTATTTCAAGGTACTTAAAAAATGGCTTTTACGAGATTATGCAGGCAGTGATTATTTTTGTTGAGAAATGTGTCCTTTAGCCCTCTCATTCATCCGCTGAGAAGATATTTCTGTTTGTCAGAATGCCACCGCATCTGACAAATGACTGAAGACCGACTGCTACACTTTATTAAAAAGTAATAACAATTTTTGTACGCACCCTTCACATCGTAAGGGAAGACCATGAATCAAAGGACACTGCCTGTCCCGGCCTGATAAATGGGCCGTTTACCAGCTGAGGAGTTATTTAGGACTGGCTATTAATTTAAATCACATTTATCTTCCCCGAGTGGGGGAGGTGGCATGAGAGGGCTGTGAGTGGCCTACCGTGCGGCTAAGTGCACGTTATTTATTACCGCCGCCTCCGCGGGGCTGCATGAGAAGGCAGGGCCAATTACTGGGCTTAATCTCGTCAGGGCAGCAACAAATTCCTCCTCAATACGAGGCCATTTTTATCCTTGCCCTCTCTCCTCCTCACACTCACTTTGTTTATAATTCTCCGGCACTAAACTCAGTTTCCTCTCTCCTTCTGGCCACAGGCCTTGCTCCTGCGTCCCTGTCACACCCTCGTCTGGAGCGCAGTTCCTGCTACACTTCCTGCCATCCAGCCTGCTCTTCTCAGCCCTCGATGAGCGTCTGGTGGTGGCACGGTGGGGGAGCAGGCATGGCGCGTCAGATTGGCCATATTTTATTATTAAATGCGCCATCATTAATAATAATGCCTTTGCCGGCTTTTCAATTCACCTTGGTCTTAATCTACAAAACAACAATTGGGAATAACTGATTATTAGCATTTTTTGGCCAATTAACTTCAGTTTGATTGATATAACACAGAAGATTAAAATTCCTCTAACAAAAAGCATCAGGCAGAATTACATCTAAACACCAACAATTCCACTTGCTGTCAGGAAGCAGGCTCTGGGCCTGCTGATCCTGGGCCCGAGTCTACGGCCCCCAGTCTCGTGGTCCCCAGGGCAGCTCAGGCCCTCCTGTGGTGGGTAGTGTTGGTGTTCTCAGGTCCCCACAACACAGTAGCACAGGGTCTCACTGTACCCGCGGCTCTGCTCCCTCCAAACACAGAGGAAGAGTTTTTGTACGCAGAATCGGAATTCAAACATGCATCTAAGTGATCCTGCACCCCGTGGGTGAGTGTGTCCTGTGTGTCCGCAGTCACACCTAGGCTGTGAGTGGGCAGCGGCCTGACTGACAGAAGGAAGGGGGTCACCATAGCCAACTCCAAATGGCCCCGCACTTGTTCCGGAAACACAGACAGGGGTGTGGACCCATGGGCTCCAGGTTTTGCTGATGGCTGTGGCAGCCCCTGGTGGAGGGTCTGGTGCTGCCAGAGTCTGAGCCAAGCTGAGGGCTTCTGGGATCTCCTCCAAGGAAGCCGTTCAGAAGAGGCCATCCCATAGGACAGCCTTGCCTGCCACCACAGTGGGACACCACCACCAGCTCCGACTGGGGTCACCAAACTCTAATCCCTGGAACAGGGTCCCGTCACTTGCAAGACCTACAGCCTGGGGGTTACCAAAATGAGGACTTGTGGGGAGAGCAGGCTGCAAAGAAAAATACAGAGGGTGTATATGTGCGTGCATTTGCACACTTATAGACACACACTGTCGTATGTGCACACATACAAAATGCATCTAAATTAACATAGTCAGTTACATAGAGATAAAAACTAAGTGGAATCCACTTATGGGAGGGTTTGGTCCGGGGTTTGGAGGAGGCCTGAGTCACCCTCTTCTCACAGCCCATCCTTGCCTGGCCCCTCCGCTCTGCCCATCTGGGTTCTTCTCCCCTGACTGTGCTCCCACTGCTAGACAACTTCGGCATGCTCTGCTCCGTCCCCTGTTACTTCCCTTTCCGGGACTGCTGGAGCCGGCCTTCGGAACTCCGAACAGAGCACTGCACTGCTGGGAGGGAGAATGGACAGCACTGCCCTCCCGCAGCCACACAGACGTGGCCTCCTTTCCTGCTTGTCACAGCAGTGCAGGGCCCACGTGAGACAGGAGCTGATGTCACCAGCTGCGGTAAGGGCACAGTGCTGAGGGCAACCATGGAAGACACAAACCCACACAGAGCCTTGGGCTTGGAGTGGCCTGGAGCCCAGACAGGGTACACTCCCGACCCTGCCCAAGTCTTCAGTCATGAGTACGGGAATCTTGGACCTCACCACAGGCATGTCCCAGTCACAGGACACTAGCGGTCACTCCTGTGTACCTGGATGGGTCCTGCAGCCCGGGCCTCCGTCCACACTGTTCTAAGCTCCGGCTCTCTCTGCCTCTCCAGCCCTTCATGGTCTCTACACCTGGGGGCCCCTGGTCCCCACTCACTCTCAACCTAAAATGTACCTGAAGCTGCTGAGTCTTCAAAGGTCCTTCATTCCAAGATCTGACACCTTTTTATTATTTTTCATCAGTCCATGTTCACAGTGCACAGTGATGGCATTCGTGATTGGGAGTTGGTGTGTGTACACGACATTTCTCAGTTCTCTTTTTAACCCCCCTCCCTTCTCTTCTGTAAAGCGTGTAGGTTGCTGCAATCTAATTTTAAATTAATTTTTAAATACTTGTTACTGTTAACTTGTTAAATAATTGTTAAATATTTTTAAATATTTATGCCCTGCTTTCTCTTTCTTTTTCTTCTGAGAATTCAGTTATTTATTTTTCTCTCTTGAGTGATGTTTATTGATCTATTTTTTAAAGTCAATAGATCTTCCATCTATCTTCTTGTGTGATTATGCTTTTGCAATGAGTTGTTTAATTTCAGATTTTTTCCATTAAATGTTCATTGTTTTTAATATAATTTCAGTTTTGCTTATCAACTTCCTATCTTTGCATGCTTTGGGAACATACTTTCCTTTATTCCCCTGAGCCTATTTCCAGTAAGCCTGTTCAGTTGTGTTCTAGACTGGTAAATCCAAGTAGTCTGGCCTTGGCATCTGCTTTTGCTATTATCCCTTTAGATTGTGGTCATATTTTCCTGAAACTTCATGTGAGTAACTTGAGCTCACATCCTAGACAGGTGATGACAAGCCTGTTGGAGCTTTCAACCATAATAGCCCACCGCAGCACATGTGCCAAAGATTTGCCACCAGTCCCAGACACTGGAGAGCTGTGCCCTTGCTGCCCAGAGATGGCCCTGCTGTCTCTGCTGGCCTGGTGGCTTGCACTGTCCCCTCCCGACATCATTTCAGCCTGCTCTATGCACTTCCCCTCCAGACACCTGCCTCCGTGTCTCAGAAAAGTGGTCCCCTTGCTTGCTGCTGGGCATGCTGGCAACTCAGGCCTTAAACTTTCCTTTCAAAACCAGCTCAGTGAAATACCCAGGTCAACTTAAAAAAGCAAATAACTTTTCCCATGGTCCGTGAAAATGTAACTGAATGGATGCTTTATCACATTATTAGCCAGTGGTAGACTCATTACATATTAAATTTGATATATTATTTAAATTTTTCTCCTAGCCAAATTTTTCCCAATAGAAAATCAGAGAATTATAGTGTGCAAATTAAGATATCTTCCTGCCAAATTCCTAAATGAATATGAACATTTTCAATTTGCCAAAATATCCATCTCATCTAACAGTTTTCTATTATGAAAAGGTCTTGAATGCTAAAGGATTAAAAACTAATATCTGAATGTTTGCAAGTTATCTTAAATAATAAATTTGAAATACTGTTCCAAAGTCTGGGTAGTTCCTTGTAGACCCACTTGCAAAGTCAGAAGAGGAAGGAAACATAAGGCTCCTTGGGGCCTGCTCCTGCTAAGGCTGCAGCAGTTGCCATACTGGATGCTTCTCGAAATTTTCCTTCGCTTTAAAGAAAGTGCTTCTCCATGCCTGCCTCGCAAGCACAGGGCTCTGAGTTTGATCCCTGGTCCCAAAAAAGAAGGTGCTTCTAAGTATGAAAGCAAGGCTTAGCATTCTGTGGACACTGAATTCTTTCTGTGTTTCTTTATAATCCAGTTTCCTCAATTATTTGCCCAAATTATAAAATACACTGGGTTAAAATAAAGAATTCTGTGTCTTTATTTATTTTGTTTTTTGTTTTTTTGGTACCAGGGATCGAACTCAGGTCCCTGCGCTTGCAAAGCAGGTGCCAGAACTACTGAACTAAATCCTAGGCCCAAGAATTGTGTCTTTAAAAATGTGAAATAAGGTGAAAACCTCCATTTCAACTTATATTAACAGTCCAGGTATTTGTACTTTGTACCTGAAGACTGTCTGAGTCTTCTGTCCTGTCTCTGTGTGGGTCACCGAAGGAGGGAGGCCACGTGCCCCGTGGCAGGATGGGAGGAAGAGGGTGCAGGGGTGCAGGCGAGCTGGGGGCAGGAATGTCCCCATGTTTACACAGCACCTCCGGTTGGAAGGGGACCCGTCTCGAGTACTGCAGAGAGGGAAGGAGGTAAGGAAGGAACGAACAGATGAACGAAAGAAGAAAAGGAGAAGGGGCTCCCTGCAGGCTTCTCCAGCAGCCACAACGGATACTGGGCAGGGCAAATGCTTTGTAGGTGCCAAGCAGGACTGGCCAAGCACCTGTGCCACTTCCCAGGGTGCGATCGTGCGCAGAAAGCTTCGTCCTAATGTGGGTGTCCTCATGGAGAAGATGCAGGACTCCTCTTCTTCCTTTGAGAGGAAGGAATGTCGGGACTCAGAATGTTATTTCCGTCTTTCTCATCACCTTCATCACCACCACCAACGTTCATCACCACTGGCACCACCATGATGGTCACCGCGACCACCATCACTATCGTCACCACCAGTGTTCCTCACCTTGATCACTACCACAACCTCCGCTGTCACGCCATCCACATTCCTCCACAAGGGCACCACCGCCAACAACAACGGCAGCGTTCGTCACCATGGACATCACCATCCCCAGCACCAGTAACCAGTGACACAATGGTGCTCACCATCATCACCACCGGGTCCCGTGCTTGGCCCTGAGACTCAGGAAAGACAGAGCAGAGGAGCCTGCCCTGTTCCTGATGCCCATGTCCTGTCTTCCTGAGGGCACCTGGGACCTCCAGGGCCTGGGCTGTGAGGTGGTGAGTCAGTGAATGCCCAGCTAGTTTAGAGAGAGACACAGGAACTTGAGCATCAGAACAAATATCTGATGGACTCAAGAACTCTGCTAGGGTCTCACAGGGCTACTTCCAACCTTACCTAGTGGTCTCTAGCTCAGGTACTAAAATAGAGAAGTTTAGGGAGAGAGAGAGATGTGGATGCACAGATAAAGCTGTATTTTTTAATTGGTCGCTGAACAGCTGGCCTATCATTATCACTTGTCTGCTCCACACTTCTTTATACCCTTTGATGACCGGGTGTGTGAAGGTAACCGGTACGGTTCCTATCTAGACGTCCCCCGATGCCTCGTGAGTCACGGGTGGGCTTTGGGGAGTTGCCAGACCCCCAGATGGCACAGGCTTCTCTTTCCCTCAACTTGAGGGTGGCAGGTATTTTGTCCCAGCAATGAGAAAACAGCTGGGGCAGCCAGTTTTACGGACTATGCCTCAAGGATGGAAATCACAGCAACGACAAAGTGTAAGGACGATGGTGGTGACTGTGAAGCCAAACTACATTCCTGGTCCACGTTCCAACACAGAGCCACAGCACCGACTCTTCAGCCTCAGAAATCCTCACCCGAGCCAACCAGGGTTAATTTCAGGGAACTGCTTTGGAGTAATCCTTTAATTTCTGGGCTTCTAAGTGGATGAGATGCTTTTATTTTCAGAAAAGTGTACTTCAGAGAGCTTTTGGATTTGATAGTAAACGGCTTTATATTTAGTCTTAAACAGATCTTAGCCTATTTGTATGCGGTGAAATGAGTGAAGATGTTAAAAACCAACTTCCTGGTTACAAAGCCCGGGTGAACACTGAAGATACCGAAGGAAATGACAGAAGCCAGGCGGCGATAAACGCCTGCCCACACGTGCGTGGGACACCCGGACGGGGCAAATCTGTGGGCTCGGAGATTCCAGGGGCAGGAAGCTGGTGGGGACTTAGTGCCTAATGGGTACAGAGTTCCTGCATGGGACAGTGAAAGAGTTCTGCAAGCAGCAGCGATGGTTACACAACAGTCCGACTCCCTTAATGTCACCAAAATGTACACCTTAAAGCAGTCAGACGCTAATTGTGTGTAATATGCATTTTACCAAAATAAAAACATTAAAAATTACACTCTTGAAAATCAGACAAATGTACTGAACGTGAAAATAAAGCGTGGGTTAGGCCTCCTGCGTGGCTGAGTCTCCCTCTGAGGTGGGGCCGAGCCGCAGGAGGAGGCCTGGCTGGCGGCCCTCTCCCCACCTCCGAAGGTGCTTCATTATTTATTAGGAAAGCAATCTGGCCGCTGTGTGCTATCAGCAGCAGGAATCCAATACGGAAAGGTCACCCTGCAAACACCAGAGCCAAAGGTTGTAAAGCAAATACAAATACACCTTTTTAATTTCGGCTGAATTGATTAGATAACAATTGGAGTGTGTCACAGGTCAGGAGGTGGGCAGCCAGCAGGTCAGCTGAAAGAAAGGAGCTGGGGACGGCGGTCGCGGGGGTGCCGGACTGAGCCTGGGGCGTGCTGCCCCCTGCTCCCAGCCCTTGTCTTGGCAAATGAAGCCAGGCCGGCCTGCACCCAGGGCTTTGAACAGAGCCAGGCACAGGGCGAGAGGCCACCCCGGAGCCCGCACGGGTTAGAAATTCAGCTCTATTTGAAGTCAAATACACAAAGGCTCTCAACTAGTTTAAAAGCAAGAAATCACCCATGCATCCAGCCATGCTGCCTGCCACCCGCGGGAGTCTCCAAATCCTGCTGCAGGCTGTGGGTGTGGCCGCCCGGTCCGCCTGACACAGCCTTCCCAGCTGGGGGATAGGCGAGGAGGAGCTGAGGCCATGCGCACGTCCACTCCCCACCCCGCGGAGCCACTGGACTGGTGGAAGGCCAGGGTGCCCTGCAGCAGAGATGGGGACGCCATGGAGGCCCTGCTCCCCGCTGATGTCCTTGGCGTCGGCCTCCGTGCTCAGGAGAGCACCTCGACCAGGGCGGCAGAGGCAGGCGGCGGCACAGGAGCAGGCACAGACACAGGCCACTCACTGTGCAAACAGCTCACGGGAAGCAAATGCGCGCGCGTTAGGGAGGAGCCAATGAAAACCGGTGATTATTAAACTTCACAACACCCAGGAGAAGGTGCTGGTGCCGGTCCACACAGGTGCAGATCCCTGGGGCAGCACGGGGCTCAGACAGAGGGCAGCCAGGGCTGGAGCTTGAAGCCAGACCCCAGAGGCAGGTGCAGCTTCGTAAGAAGCCCCCGACACAGGAGAGAGCAGAGGAACGAGGCGGGCCACAGAAGTGACTGAGGCCAGGGGAATGGGGTCCCTTGGCTGCTGAGAGGTGCAGCCAAGGTAGTCAGGGGCCAGCCAGGCTCCCCTGCTTCTAGCTTGTCCAAGAATGTTCTGGGACGCAAAGCACCGGTGCTGACCTGCAGCCTGCTCCGGAAGCCACCCCAGCCTGGCCAGCCTCACGAGCCCTGCAGACCTGCCTGTCTGCTCCAACCCACGGCCCTGGCCAGCAGATCCCCCAGTGTCTCTCCTTCCTTCCCACAGTGTGCGCTCTGGATGCTGCCGAGCATGTGGCCCCCTGCAGCTCAGGAGTAACCAGAGTCAGCCAGGAGCTTGCCTGGAGAGCAGGGGAGTGGATTTGGAGTGAGGTGCCGTGCTGGCTGGCTGACAGAAGGAGATGGCTGTGCAGGGCGGTCCCCAAGCCTCTGTGTTCTCCTCGTGGGGTAGGGGCGCCACCATAACTCACCTCCCACACTGTGCCCAGCCTGGTGACTACACCTTCCACAGGCTATGGCTGGGAAGGGACACAGGATGTGGATCGAACAGTCAGTGTCCCCAGAGGCTCATGTGTGGAAGGCTTGGGCCCCATCACAGCAAGGTTCTGGGGGACGCGGCTTCAGCCATGGGTGAGTAACAGCAAGGTGGGCTGATACGAGGAGGGACCCAAGTCATGGTGGGGTGAATTTGAAGGGTTCAATGTGTCCCTGGCCCTTTCCTCACTGGCCATCTCTGCCTCTCTGCTTTCTGGCTGCCAGGAGGTAACCATCTTTACTTTGCTATTGGGTCTCTTCCTGTAAGGCAGCTGACCATGGACTGAGTGCTCTGAAACCCTGAGCCAAAATCAACCTCTCCTTGAGTTTGTTCCCTTTTTACTAAGATCCAGGAATGAAATGTAAATATGAATGCAGTTCAGGCTTACAGTTTGTGGCTTGGACAATAACTCACAGAGACATTTATCGAGGGGAGCTGTTCCCTCCGTATGCTCTCCTAGAGGAGAAGAGCACCCGGGGGAGACCCCAGTTCCCTGACTGTGGAGAGTGACCCCTGATCCATTGGTGACCACTGGTGCTGGCTCTTAACATGGGGCTCTGGTTCTCTGACTGGCAACCTTTCCCAGGGCTCATGAGAGTGGCACCCAGCTTTACCCAGGGTGCCAACAGATGCCCAGCCACACCTCACCTCCCTCACAATCCCTCCCACACTGTGCAACCTGGGAATGCAGACCACTCTGTGGACGGGGACCTCTGCGGCCCTCTGTGGTGACACATGGCCAGTCCTGAGGGTCATCGGGAGGAACTCTGGGGCTCACCCCGAAGATGTGCTCAGGAACAGTCTTCAGAAACAAATGCCTGAGGCAATCTCTCTGAACATTCCTTTTAGAAATTTGAAAGCTTAAATTAAGTGCGATTAGACCTTCACTTTGGCACAAAAGGAAGTCTCTAACTGAGGACCCAGTATCCTGGGAACGTGGCCTAAGTCAGGGACAAGTGGCCTCAACCAAGACTAATGACCTCTGAAAGCTGTGGTCATGCCCCGGACACCTAAACAGAACACTGAGAGATGGGATACACAGCTACCAGCATTGGGAGTCCAGCGAGTGCCTCTTCCTCCTTTTCTCTGTTCCGCCTTCACTCCGTGGTTTTGTCTGACGTGCTGTCACTGACTGGCTTTTGCTTATTGAGTGCACTGTTTGCAATGCTGTACCACACCCTCCTGTCTCAGCTTCCATCTACAGCTTCACCCTCCACAGGGGCAATACCCTGGAACTCTGCCTCTGCACACAGAAGCTATGACCAAAAGATCATGCCGTTCAGGAGGTTGTATTCATTATAACAGAAGACTATTTATGGTAGAAAATTTGAAAACTTCCTAAGAAATGAGTAATAAGTATAAATTACCCTTAACTCTGTAACTAACCTTCAGGAGGGCTCTTCAGTGCATGTGGGTGTGAGGCACACGCACGCACACATGGTGTACACACACGTGTGAACCGGTGTCAATCTGCAGGGGAGCTGGAGCTATGATGTCACTGTGAGAAGCCCCACAGTGAACTTTCAGGGACCATGAACTGCTTTAACCTCCTCCGGTTTCCAGGAAGCTTCCAATCTGTTTGTGAAGGAAGCAGGTGTATTTTTTAAATGCAATAATAAAGTGCTATTAACAGCTGATGACAGAATGGGTGCTACAAGAAGCAGGTGAGCTCTGCTCGCTGTCCTGATGTCCCATGGGCAAGGACAGCTCTGTGACCCAGTTCGTCACAGCCGAGGGCAGAGGTGGAGGGCAGGTCCAGGGCTGAGGTTCCACAGTGGTGCTGGCAAGGAGCACTTGGCTCAGTGCAGGCAGTGACTGCAGCAGGAGGATGCTCTGCAGGCCAGGGAAGCTTCCTTCGGCCCCCAGGTCACTGGTGGCCCTCCAGAGCTCCTTCTTTCTTCCCAAGGTACAGACAGCAGACACACAGGGGTGCATCCAGCATAGCACAGCTGGTGAGGGCTTGTGCAGAGACGGGCCTGGGACTACGGCGGGGAGGGAAATGAACCCCTTGCTCTGGCTTCCCGGAAACCCAAGCCCCAGGGGAGAAGGCAGCAGGGAACACCAGTCATGACCATGCGTGTCTGGTGGAGAGAGAGGACAAGGTCAGGGTGCTGTGGGTGTGATGGACCTCAATCTAAATTGCTGGCTTGTCCTCAAACCAGAGTGGACTCAAAGGGAACTGGATGATCAGATGTGATGCCAACTCCAGTGTGGACAGGCAGGTCCCAGGACAAGCACAGAGCTGGGCTGCCCTGGGGCACGAGGCCGCCACGTGAAGCACTTAAAAATCACTTACAGTTATGGAGGCTCTGCTGCATCCCCAGCCTAGGGTCACTAACAGGAAGGAGACCGAGAGGGAACCAGCACAGCGCAAAGCTTGTCTGTTTGCCTTAATCGCGCTGTGCACTGTGCTGAGCGGGTCGGGCCTGGGCCCAATTGTGTCATGCGGGCCCTCGAGGAAGGTAGATATGAACTCCGTCTGACTTCTCTGGTAACCAAAATTACTCCCACATAACAACCTACCCAATAAAGCTCAATAAAGCAAAATGGGGCTCCTGATAAGTCCGAGATGCAGGAACTGAAGGAACAGAGTCCTGGCTTTAAGCAAAGCTTCACTGAACGTGCGCAGGCTTGGGCCTTGTGAGTCAGAGCTGGGGCTGTTGTGCTAACCCAGGCTGCACTGCTCACCCAGGACTCGTGCTGCTGACCCAGGGTCACCCAGCTCACCCCTCATCGCCAGAAGCTAATGCTCCAGGCTGCAGAGAGGGAGGCCACAGGAATCCCTCAGGCGTCACCGCAGCGGCAGAGAATGCCACCGAGTGCCTGGCTCCAGTTGACATCAAAGCTCTGACCGAGAAGAGTCTCGCGTCAGACCCGGCCAAGACCACCCCGATGACCCAGAGTCAGCTCTGCCCCAGCCTCCTCTCTGCCTGGCCAATCTTCCTTCATGTAACCCCAGGTGTGAGTGAAGACCACACCCTCCTCCATCTGGCCCAGCATGAGAGGCCCAGCAAGCAACACATGGGCCGGGGAGGACATCCCAGCACCCTGCTCACAGAGTCACCTTCTGTCCCAAGGTCCCTCAGAAGTGAAGTACAAGACATTCTGCCCGTTAAGGACAAGTGGCTTCCTGACCAAGGTACTTCTGCTTTGAGTATAGATCGTTTTCCACCTGTCAAAGATATAACCAGATCAAATGTTAAAAATCTGTAAGTTTATTGCCATCTCATAAGCTTATCAAACCTCCGTAGTAAAAGAAGCCCCTCCCACAGCAGTCACAGGATCAGGAAACCCAACCCACAGGAACTGGAATCCCCGCCCACATAATCAGGAAGCCCCACCCATCACGGGCACAGGGACCAGAACCAACGCCCCAGCCACAGTCAGGCAGAGCAGCTGCCTCTCCCTTTTCCCTGTGACAGGGAAGGGGCAGAGCTTTGGCAGGTGGCTGTCATGCTCCTTCCATTGTCTTCCCTTCATTGCCCAGGGCCGGGTGAAGAGGGACTGGTCGCTTACCTCAGGGTCTTCCTGCCACCCCTCCGGTTACTTTGTGGCCACTCTCCAGGCCACGGTGACAGGAGATGGTGCTGGATGTGGCCGCACTCCTTGAAGAAGTGAGGAATCTACCTCTAAAGACAGGGAGGGAGCTGGGCCCATTAACAGTCCATCCCCCAAACCCCAGTGACGGAGATCAGCAAGCACCCTCCTGGGGTCCCGAGGGGACAGCTGCCAGTCACTCACAGTCTCGTCTCCCCAAGCTCTGCCAAACCGCATGACACCCGCCTCTCCTGGACTCGTCCCACCCGCTCTGGGTGGTGTCTGCCCTCACCACAGTGGGCTTGACTTTGAGCTCAGCAGTAGAATTGGATTGGGACCAGCCAGTGGGTTCTTATCAGAAGCCTCCAGGTTAGACCAGTTTGGACCAATCAGAGGCCTGTGGCTGCCCCATCAGCAGCTGTCACATTTCTTGGTCTGGTCTAGGAGGGCTCTGACTTCTGCACTGGCATCTCTGTGCTGTAGTAGTACAGGTCCTGTTCAAATAAAGTCTCGCTCTAGAGTCCTGTGAAATCTACTTGTGATTTGGTTTTCAGGTAGTGTGGGTTGGGATAAGGAAGGTCCTATAAATCTACTAGACAGTCTTGTCCTGAGTATTGTGGACAGAGTGGTCACTTTTTTTCGAAAAAGCTATAAATATTTTGCCTCTTATCCCTGAAGATTCCAGAGACCAGCAACCAGCAGAGTTGGCAAATGGTGTCTGGCCTTCACCAGTGTTGACCAGCAGAGGCTGGCAATGGCAGGGACCAGCAACCAGCAATGTTGATTGGTTGATGGTGTTTGGCAAGAACTGGTGCTGACTGGCCATGTCCGGATCCCGAGCAGTGGCCCTGAGGGAGGAGGAACTGGAGGGGTTGCACTTTGCCAATCTGTGATTTCCGTCTACATTGAGCAAAAGAACCCTCAAGTGACTGGTGACAAGATCAGTTGGAAGCATCTGACTTTCAGGTGACTGGCTCAGCTGTTTGCAGTAAGGGGTGTGGAGGTGAGTGCCGGGGCTGCTTGGTGGAATCCCACTGAGCCCGCCGAGGGTGCAGGCAGCTCGTGTTCCACGCTGCTTCTGTGATTCGAGCTCTTGTTTAGAGGAGACATCAGGGTGACTTAGGCTTGGCCTAGCGTAGGTGGTGGCCTCGTGTACGTCCAGCTGGGGCCTCTGTAGCAGTCATGGCCACATTCTCATGGAGCACGACACATACTCTAGAAGCTGATTCTTTAATCTGGCTTCTGCTAGATTTACCTTGTGAACAATTTATGATTCTCATCTCTGAAATGCTTTAAATATTAATAAAACAAGCAAACCATGGAAAGCCTGGTCCTGTCTGGCGATGGCCCTCTTCTGGAGTCCACAGCCACCTATCCCACACTCCCACTTCCCCCGCAACCTCCCTGGCATGCTTCCCCATGCAGTGTCCAGAGAACATCATGTGTCTTGCACAGCGCACCCCTATCTCAAATCCCGTAATTGCCGTCCAGATCTATAAAAATGACCGGGAGCATCCTGAAGCAGGCAAGGCCCCGAGCCTGTGTCTTGCCTCTTGGCCTGCATGGAGCGTGCTGTTGTGTGTGCCTGCATGGCGGAGCATCTGCTGCACACTCATTACCTGAGAGCAACATGTGTCCCGCGAATGCTAGAGGTGGCATGACAGCACGGGTGGCTTTCTGCTGTGGCTTCAGAGTCATCCAGTGTTCTGTTCGGAAGACTGGTATTGAGGGCATCCATAATGGGCCAGAAAACAGCCATGGAAGGCCTTCTGGGTGGCAACTCAAGTGCACCCTTGCTCTGTGGAAGCGGCCACTCGTAACATGTAAGCCAGTCACCCTGGCAGGGTTCCAGCTGGACTTATAAATTCAGCAGCAGGCCACCTGGCCTCAGACTGCAGTTTGCAGGTCCTTGTCTTTGATCAAGTCACAAAGCTGTGCTGTGTGGAAATTGTATGGCTTATTTGTCCCCTCTCCTTTGGCCAGGTCCTTGTTTCTTAAAAAATATTGAAATGAGCACATCCCTAGCACTCATACGTAGAACTGGACTTGGGCATCAGCCAGTGGAGCATGAGATTCCAGGCTCTCTGCTTTCTCTACACCACTTTCTAGCCTCAGACTATAAATGCCACCACCAAACCCAGAGTGTGGCTTCTTGCCTTCATTTTCATCTAGGTGAGTCTTTCTGGGGTCCTACTTTTGCAAACTGTATATTTTACTCTTCTGCTTTTCTTCTTCTTCTTCTTTTCTTCTTCTTCTTCTTCTTCTTCTTCTTCTTCTTCTTCTTCTTCTTCTTCTTCTTCTTCTTCTTCTTCTTTTTTTTTTTTTTTTTTTTTTTCTTCTTCTTCTTCTTATATTTCCTTCATGCGGTGCTATGGTTTGGATCAGAAAATGGCACCAAAAGGTTCATGTGACAGAGGTGGGTTAGGTCATGGGGGAATCAGAGGTGGGACCCAGTTCGGGACTTTGAAAGTATTCTTGCCCCAGCTTCTTCTCTCTCTGGCTCATTCTTTGCTCTCCACTTCCTGGAGGCCATGGGCTGAGCCACTTCCCTCTGTCGTGCTCTTCTGCTGTAATCTGTCTCCCTTGGAGTCAGCCAAGCATGGCCTGAGATCACTTCCAGCTTATATGCACCTCACCTCCATTAAGCTGCGAGTGTCAGGTACTGGATCATAGCAATAGAAAAACGACCAGAACATGCAGCCTGGCTTGAGACTGTATATCTTGCAAGGCTTCTCTTTAATTCCTGAAGCCAGTATCTCACTACTGTAATTACAACATAAGATTGTGACTTATTTAATCCTTTTGTTTGTGGTGCTTTTTAAACCAAACATTTTTAATTTTAACGTAGCAATGTGTTTCTTTCCTCTTCACTCCTCCTACTTTTGCAATTGTGAGCAGTCATTTCTGACCTCCACATCGCAAAGGTAACCGTCTGCGTCATCTTCAGAGTGCACAGTGCTTCTGCACTTCCCTTGTGGCATGCTTTGAGCTAGGAATCTCACATCAGCATATTCTTTCCTGTAGATAATCAAGTTTTAAAGAAAGTGCTTTAACTTGTCATTCTTACTTTGTGGATTGCTTTCTGCTGCTGCTGAAAGAAGATGTATCAGTTGTATGTGGAGTTTAGTCTTCCACGAAGGAATAAATTGCAAATACACACAATTTAGAGTCATTTGGAGAGGACTGCAGTAAAGAGTTTTCTTCTGCATGAGGAACGTTTTCCTCATGGCCAGAACTTCCTATATGTTGTGTAAAGTTGGCTACAAAACCTTCACCTCTCCCTCCCCGAAAGACAAACTTTCTCTTCCATGCCGAGGCTGGGCTGCTTTGCTGACTGAGCCACAGAATGGGGTGGAATAGAATGAGTAGCACGTCCATTCCCTGAGACTCTCCAGCTTCACCAAGGAAAGCCCTGTGCCCCAGGAACCCCCTTGTCCTGAGCACACAGAGGTGGTTATCCACGACCAGGGTTCCTGAGCCACCCACGCTCAGGTCCTGCAAAGCTTCGATGACACCAGGGCTTTGGTGATACTTTTTGTAGCAGCCTAATAGTGCACATTTAAAGTGTCAGTTACAAGAATCCATTCCCACATCCTCAGCTCCCTGTGGACGGCATAGACCTGAGCACCCTCACTCCCATCAGACAGACCTATGTTGTGGAATTCGGTGGACTCGATTTATGTAAAGTTATGTAAATTGAATCATAATTTAATCCCACATATGACATCGTTATTTAAAGATCCCACAGCCAACCCCTCGAGGGTCTCCTAACCCCATCAGGTTTCGTGATGTGGTCTGGCTCTCCTGTCTCAGTCCACCTTCCATCTTCCACCAGTCCAACTGAGCCCCACAGATTGGGCACGGCCTAGGTGACAGAAGTGCATTCAGTCAAGCGGCTGCTGGCTGAGAAAGCTGACGGCAGGGTGCTACCTCTGGGGACGGCCTTCTCACGCCATCTCTCCTCCAAACTTCACATTCACGAGTCCCAACGTCCTTCCCCTTCTGAGGCAGTTCTACAGATCCTCTTTCCTCGGTGTCTTCATGAGGTCCAATGCATTGGGCACCCGCCGCAGAAAGGCAGGCTCATCACACAAGAGTGATGCTGCGTCCCTGTCCACCTCATTCACTGCACCCGGATCCTTCTTAAAGTCAAAATGACTATGGAAGACAAATGTTTTGAACAGATTCAGGGCCTGAGCCCCCGGACAGCACCACTGATGACACTCAGGAAAGAGGACTTTCAAACGTGCTGCAGAAAGCAGCCAGGGAGATGGGGTGTGTTCGCATGGGGGAGTATTTTAAGGGGATTCATGGTGATGTATCTTTTACTGTAATTAGAAAACCACCATATTTATGATCATATTTTATAACACACCAGAAGTCATCAAGTGGCCAGAGAGAACAAGCAGAGGAAGAAGAAGGTGGTTGAGCTCTGTTGGTTTGTAACTAACCCACTGCTGCGACCAGCACCCCATGACCTCATCCTACCTTTCACATTGTAGCATTAGAGATTAAATTCCCAACACATGGAGTTTTGGGGTGCACTTGCCTAGCACAGCACCCTTAAATACTGGACATGGTAAGGAGCAGGACAAGTTTCTATAGTCACTGTCAACTTGTAGCTTGTCTCTCTACTCCATCGAGCAAGCTGTAACAGGAAGGCTCGATTGTGTTCTCTTTTTTAAAACTTAAAATAGAATAACCATAAGGACATATTGAAGGACCAGCAATAAAGATGTGCAGGAAATGAACTATTCCGAGTGGAAAGCAACTGGCACTGGATGGTGAGGGGCTGAGGTCCGGGAGACAGCCAGGCAGGCTCAGAGCTGCAGCCTCAGGACCAGCCGTGCAGGGCCCCACAGGTTCCTGCTGAATATTCCACTAACTCACACCCATTTCAATTTTGGGAAAAGGAAAATACACTCAAATCACTTTCGTGAACTCTCGAGGTCCAAGACAGGGGCCATAGCATTGCTCAGTCTCCCCACTCAGGAGACAACATCGTCAGCGTGGTGCTGATCTCATGGGTCTATCATGCAAGTCCCTCGCAACCCAGGGTGCTCTGGCTCTGTTCGGGGGATGAGTGGAGCAGTGGCTTGGAGGCAGAGAAGTAGGTAGACATGCTTCTTGAGGTTGTCCTGCCATTAAAATTTCCAAGGTAGTTCCCCCACCAAAGTCAGAATCAGAGTCAGAGTCAGAACCAGAATCGAAATCAGGACTTTCTCCCATAGTTCCTACTCACAGGGTCCAAACAAGAGGCCACTTTTCCATTTCACTGTTGGACTGACAAGGAGTCCCCTTAGAAAACAAAAGCAACACTCTTCTGGAGGCTCCAGGGAGGGAAGCAAAAGGAACAAACTCTGTGTAGCACAGCGGTGGTGGTGGCGGTGGTGTGTCATGCCGAGGAGGGCAGTGAAACAAAAACAGCAAACAACAGGAAGCCATGGGAAGAGAATGAAAACTCAGGGCAGGGACGGCTGTGTCAAACATCAGAAACCAATGGTAAAGGTCACCCCGGGCCCCAAGGCCCCCAGGCAAGTGCAAAACCAAAGTACGGTACCCAGGCCTGCGTCCAGCCTCATCTATGTGGCAGTTTTGACCCCACTCCCAAGTGGGCTTTGGATGACATGACACTTCCTATAGCGCTCCCTGCTGATGGGTGGGTTGAGTCAGCACCAGCTGTGGATCTTCCTGTAACTCCCAGACCTTGGGAGACCCGGGACCGTCTGCACCCAGGCTGTGAGCTCGTCTCACTGAGCTCTCCTACCCTGCAGAGCGCACTTTCACTTTTAATCAAACTTTCTCCTGCTACTCCTAAGTGACCTGCTCGATTCGTTCAGGACACCAGGAACCTGGACAAACTCCCTGGAGACCCACAGCTGGCAACCCTGGGCTGTCAGCTTACTTTCCTATGGTGGAGACGATACAGTTACATTCATCGTTGAGATCTTGTACCTTTGCATGACGTATCTTGGTTCTTATTCTTCCCCATTCCCCAGCCCTCCCTTCACCTCCTCCACCCTTCCTTATTTACAAAGACTTTGTTTCCACGGTTTTTCTTTTTTCATATTTTTATTTTCCTTTTTTACCTTTCCCCTACCCTTCCCACTTCCCCTACTCTTTTAGACCTTTTCTTCCTATTACACAGTATCAATTATACATTTTGATCATTTGTACACTTTCAGTTTTTCACACTGTACACTATTCAGTATTTACATATGTGTGACTTATTAATTTCACTTAAGGGTAAAGGCATGGTCTCAATATTCATCCACTCAGCTATAAATAACTCTAGATTCTCATTCTTTATGGCTGAGTAGTACTCCATTTTATACAAAACACACACACACACACACACACACACACACACACACACCTTTACCCAGTCTCCAGTTGTTGGCAAATTCGGCTGTTTCCAAGTTTTAACTATTACAAACTGTGCTGCTATAAACATGGGTGAGCATATATCACTGTGGTATGACTCTTTTAATTCTTTTGGGAAGATACTCAGCAGGGGAATATCTGGGTCAAATGGAACCTCTAATCCTAGTTGTTTGAGGTAACTTCATATTGATTTCCACAGTGATTGCACCAGTCTGCACTCCCACCAGCAATGGAGAAGCATTCCTTTCTCCCCACAACCCTGCCAGCATTTCTTATTGGTCGATTTCTTGATAGCAGCCATTCTTACTGGAGTGAGGTCGAATCTTAGTGTTGCTTTTATCTGCATCTCTCAAATGACCAATGATGAACATTTTTTCATATGTTTATTTGCTGCTTTTACTTTTTTGTCTGAGAAATACCTGTTCATTTCAGATGCCCATTTTTGAATCAGGTCTTTGTATTTGGGAAGTCTGATTTTTTTTTGAGTTCTGTATATATATTCTAGATAATAGTCTTTTGTCTGAGGAGTAGCTGGTAAAAATGTTTTCCCACATTGTAGGTTGTCTCTTAGTTCCGTTGGTAGTTTCACTTGCACTGCAAAACATTTTGAATACCATGAGATCCCAGTTGTTTATTCTTTGCTGCTGAGGATTTGTTCACAAAGTCCTTCTCCTATGCCAATGTCTTTGAGAGTTCTACCTAATTTACTTTCCAGTAAGTTTAGTGTTTCTGTTTTGATATTTAGATCTTTAATCCACTTGGATTTTAGTTTAGTACGTAGTGGAAGGTAAGGATATAATTTTAATCTTTGGCAAGTTGAAAGCTCATACAAAGGAGGAAATTATAAAGATCAGAGCAGAAATTAATGCAATGGAGACTAAGAGAACTATACAAAAAATCAAATAGAAGAGTTGATTTTTTGAAAGAATAAATAAAATCGATAAACCCTTAGCCAAGCTTATTTAAAAAAGGAAAGAAAAGGCTCATATTCATGCAATTAGGAATGAAAAAGGTGAAATCACAAAAGATCCAGCAGAAATCCAGTGCATCATCAATACCTACTTTGCAAACCTGTACTCTAACGAAATAGAGAAAACAGAAGAAATGGACAGATTCCTAGATACATATGAACTTCCAAAGTTGAACGAAGAAGGTATAAAAAGTCTAAACACCCCAATTACATTCAGTGAAATTGAAGATATAATTAAAACATTACCAACATAGAAAATCCCAGGCCTTGACGGCTTCACTGATGAATTCTGCAAGACATTTAGAGAACTATGGACACTACTCTTTAAACTCTTCCATGAAACTGAAAGGGAAGCAATACTTCCAAATTCTTTCTTGGAAGCAAGTATTACTTTGATTTCAAAACCAGGGAAAGACCCAACCAAAAAAGAGAACTACAGGCCAATCTCCTCAATGAACAAAGATGCAAAAATCCTCAATAAGATACTGGCAAACAGACTACAGAAGATCATCAAGAAGATCATCAAGAAGATCATATGCCCTGACCAAGTTGGATTTATCTCAGGGATGAAAGGATGGTTCAACATACATAAATCAATAAAAGTAATATATTATATTTTCAGAATAAAGAACAAAAACCATATGATCATCTCAATAGATGCAGAAAAAGTAGTCATCAAAATTCAACACACATTCATGATAAAAACCCTACAGAAAATTAAAATAGGTGGTCTTTATCTCAACCTGATAAAGGCTTTCTATGAAAAACCAACAGCCAATATCACTCTAAATGGTCAAAAACTAAAAACCTTCACACTAAAATCAGGAACAAGACAAGGATGTCCACTGTCACCAGTCCTGTTCAGTATAGTTCTAGAAACATTAGCCACAGCAGTTACAGAAGAGGAAGTAATAAAAGGAATAAAGATAGGAAAGGGAGAAGTTAAAATGTTACTACTTGCTGATGATATGATACTCTACATAGAAGACCCAAAAAACTCTGTCAAGAGACTGCTAGACTTAACTGACAGATTCAGTAGAGTAGCAGGATACAAAGTCAACACTCAAAAATCAATAGCCTTCTTGTACACAAATAACAGACTCACTGAGAAAGAAATTAGGGAAACAATTCCTTTCACAACAACATCCAAAAAAAAAAAGAAATATCTAGGAATCAATCTAATGAAGGTGACAACAGACCTCTACACTGGAAACTACAGCACTCTGAAAAAAGAGAAAGAAGAGGATATAAAATGGAAAGACATCCTTTGCTCCTGGGTAGGAAGAATGAGCAGAGTGAAAATGGCCATACTACCAAAACTTCTATGCAGATTCAACGCAATCCCGATTGAAATCCCAACAGTATATTTCACAGAACTTGAGAAAACAATCCAAAATTTCATTTGGAACCAGAAGAGACCTAGAATAGCAAAAGCCACCCTAGGCAACAGAGACATGGCATGGAGTATCACAATCCCCAACTTGAAACTATACTACAAAGCCACTGTTATAAAAACAGCATGGTACTGGCAAGGAAACAGACCTGAGGATCAGTGGAAGAGATTAGAAGATGCAGAAACACACCAGACATATTCAGGTACCTCATCCTTGACAAAGCAGCCAACCATGCTCACTGGAGGAAAGATAACCTCTTTAATAAATGGTGTTGGAAAATCCTGTCACTCTTTACTCTGAGCTGAACTCTTTGATAATCCTGATACTGGAGTGACACTGTTTTCTGTGTCTTTTTCCAAATATCTTCACTTTTACCAAATCACTGAACGAATCACTTTTTAAATTTCCTCTTGAGATGATGTCCATGAAGTCTTTGAACCAGGGAAACAGATGCAGTCACTGTCTCATATTTCTTTACACTGTGTGTTCAGCGTGACCTCTTCCATTGCTCCTGAAACTTTGCACTTGTATTATGGACCCACTGTATTACATATCCATTCCATGGCTGCTGAAGCCTTTCTGAGATTAAGCCCCCGAGGACTCCCAGAATCCAGGCTCTGTGAAGGACAGCAAGCTGAGCAAAGACTGCAGAGGACAGGGTGCAGAAGCCTGCCTGCCATCCTCTAGTCTTTGAAAGCTTCTGGAGCAGTGCTCCTTCCAGCCCCAGGGCCCAGCTACCTGCGTAGACCCAGGACATATCTGGGAGCCATGGAGGCTCTGGCCAGAGTGCTCAAGACTGTCCTGGGAGGTCTGTAGGCCCTGACTCTGCTCTGTGATCTAGTGGTAGCAGGAGGGGAGCCTGCTGGGCAACTTCAAGGTTCAGAGAAAGCATTTCCTGACGTCCTCAGCATGCCTCTCTTCTCCGTGTAAGAGATTGTCTTCCTCTCTTTGAATCAGAATCAAATGAGCTGGATAAAGTTCTCAGAGTCGAGCATGCAAGTGAAGGGTCTGCTTACAGTATGGACGTGATGTGGTTCTGGGGAACAAATTAGAACTGATCATGATATTGTTCCTGTGTTTGCATTCCATGATTGACAAAGGTGTGTCAAAAGACATACAGAGCTACAATAAGGGCCAGATACCAAGTGCTATCGATCCATAGCCCGAGGGGGCCATGCCAAGCTGCTGCTAAGTGTCGACTGTAATTTGGTGGGGAATGTGAAAGGACAAGGGGCCTTCTGTGTGCCGGAGGAGCCCGCAGACTTGGGCGCTCTCAGAGGAGCCCCTCTCCATGTTGGAGGCCTTGTGGTCTACAAGCGACAACTCAACCCCGAGGCCCAGTGGGCGGCACTCAGAGTTCAGAAGCACACTTGGCCGCCACCCAGCTCAGTGCGCAGCACCTCCTGTCCTGCCCCTTCCTGCCAGGTGCACACAGGGTCGGCTCGGCCGTGTGGCCCAAGGAGACCAGCACAGCCACACTGATGAGGGCCAAGGGCCGAGGAGTGGTGAGACCCCCGCCGCCCGCTTCCCTCGGTCCCTTCTGGTCATTCTAAGATGCTGCCTGGAACTCGCGGGAGACCAGCCACACACGTGTGCAGGTGTGTGCATGTGTGTGCGTGTGTGCGGGAGACCAGCTTCCCTTCAGGGAGCAGAGGGGCCACGCCATTGGGGTCCTCAGCTGACTTCCTGTGTGGCCCACGTGGCCTCTCCTCAGAGACTCCGTCGCGGCAAAGAGGGTCTTTCATCTTCGTTCTGTCATAGTCGGCTCATCTTTCTCACGAGCCCTTACATAAATAGTTCTCTTGTATTAAATTTATTCAGTTTTGCAAATTGAGTCAGTAATTCTGCAGCCAAAAACAGTTGGATGCATTAAAATGAACATATTTCCTTTCATCCATTTTCATGCACAGGCTTTTCAAGTGCTTTGAAGGCAATGATTGTTCCTCTCAACCAAATGAAATTTAGAAGAAAAAAAGGATTTCTGCCTTTACTGGTGTGCTGGGGACTGCAAGAAAGTGCCTCAATGGGCCACCATCTGATACAGACACACACTCTCCCACGAGGCTCTTTCATGAAAGCGGTCAACAGGTTGCTTGGACTAAATATCCTAACTACACCCCTTGTGATAAAAATGACTTAAACTATGTCAGGAAGGACACACGGTCCAAGAGCAGCAATCCAGGCCCGGTGCAAAGCGCTATTGATCTGGATGCCTCGGGGTCCACGCTGCTACTTGGTAGCATCGGGTTTAATTTCCAGCTGGATCCTGATACGGAATGCAAAGCTGGACCCCAAGTCCTTGACTGTCTGAAGAATGCCTGAGGACCCCACAGTGCTGCGGGGGAGCTGGCATAGTGGTGGGGGGAGCTGGGCTTCCGTCCTCACAGCGAGTGGAGGACACCAGCGTCCTCCCAGCCCATTGCCCTGATCTGGGAAGGGCTCAGCAGCAGTCCTGCCTGTTTTGGATGGAACAGAGCCACTAAAGAGCATCTCTCTGTTCCTGTGGATGGAAACCAGCCTGGCCCTGTGTGTGGCCCTGGCCCATCTCAGGTGTCTTTGATCCAGTAGGGAATCTGACTTGGTTCCAGGGAGACCTCAACCCCTGCTCAGCAGAGCTCACCTGGGCAGGAGCTGCTGCTGTACTCCTCACACCTGCATTTTCTGGCTGAAAGTTTCCCCATGCAGCAGGGGACAGGGCCCTAGGTCATGGGCAGGGTCTGCATCAGGGGACTCTGGCCAGAGTTGCCTCCTCCTTCCCTCGCACAGGCCCGGCCAACAGCATTGCTGCACAGATTCACGTGTCCCAGGCCTTTGCTGGGTGCCGTGGACTCCCACTCAGCACAAGCCTTGCCCTGGCCCGTGGTGCACAGACAGGGTGCTTGTTGGGGGTGGCATAGGGTCTCCATCCCCTTGGGTTTCCCAGGGACACAAGACCAGAGCCTCCTGCAGATGTGAGAGGGAAGTTGGGGTGGACCTGGGTGTGCCTGGGGGGAAAGGCCACCCTGGGACCCCCGAGACGCAGGGACAGAGGCTGACCGGCAGTGACGGATGCACGTGGATGAGCCACGGATGGCACGTGTGGAACTTCAAGCCGCAGCTTTCAGAGCTCCTCACAGGCAGGCCCGCTGCCGTTATTCGAGGCAAGGCCAGTGGCCGGGAAGGGCTCCAAGGTTCAGGACAGTGCGAGTAGTGGGGATGTCCGTGTTCTGGGGTCCTCCCCCGGCCCTGCCTGAATGTGTGTTTGTCTTGCTGTTCATCACCCCAAGAATCCAAGGTGGATGCAGAGTCCTGAGTGGCCAGTGAAGCCCATCTGCTCCCGGGCTGCATTCAGGTCCCAACTTCAGTGCACTGCATTTACCCTAATAAAAAAGCACACATAAAATGCAATTTGGGTTTGAGGGACTGTGTTATGAACACTTCCACAGTAAGTTATTTTCTTGCTAAATTTTGGTTTCTTAAGTTCTCCCTGTGGGTGCACTGTTCTGTCCCACTTGGGGACTTAGCATGCCAGATGTGTGCCAAACGGGCACCTTCATGGCCACCCCAGGCCCTTGGGAAGCAGGAGCTGGTGGGCTTGGGTATATGAGTGGCAGGCGCTGGCTCAGCCCAACTCCAAAGTGGAGCACTGAGTCTTAGGCCGTTTTAACAGGTCACCTGCTGGGTGCAGAGCTGGCAAGAGGACCATGTCCACCCGGAGTCTTCAGTCAGAAAGTAGCCTCTGAGATGAGAAGGCAGCATTTAAGCATCATGCGAAAGGTGCTGAGGGTTCGGCAGAGCAACACACTTGATTCTGGGTCAGGCCCTCTCCCATCAAGTATCCAAAGCAATATCTCTCTGAAATGAGCGAGCAGAAAACTTTCGGGCTTTGGATCACACAGCCAGCTTAGATCCATTAGAACTTTCCTCTCCCCCAGATGCACCTGGAAATGATAAAAAGAAAATCCAGCTGCCTGTTTTGAGTGATGCTGGCAAAGTTCTCCAAGATTTTTACAGTTTGGCTCCAGCAGACTGACACAGAGGGATCGGTTTTGAACACCAGAGCAGGAGATCAGGAGCAGAATCGCGGCTTGTGGGAGCCAGATTTGTTGCCCTTGTATCTCAGACCCCACAGTTAAAACAGAATAAGTTCATCATCCATGCGCTCGATGCTGCTCTGAGACACATCAACTAAATGTTCTGGAAAGAGAGGAGGATTCACCAGGCCCCAAGGAACTCATTCTGAGCACTTTAAACTGCATATCAGAAAGGACATTTGGGAACTTACCTGCATCTTGGAGTTGTACAAATTTTTATTTAAAGACTTCAGATACTTTCACAAATGTGGAGCTGTGTGCCTGTCTTATCAAATGTGCACCTCTGTGTCTCTTTAGAGGAAAGACATCCACGCGTGAGATGAACTAGCTGTGACCTTCTGCATGCGTGTGCTTGGGTTGCACATGTCTGTGTAAAAGCATGTGTATTCGCGAACATGTGCCTTGCGGTTGCCTTTGTGATGCATGGGAGGACGCACATATGTGTTTGTGTGTGGGGGGTGTGTGTTGCAAGTGTGTGGGCTTACGTGTATACCTGGTGTGTGAGTGGGTGTGTGGGAAACAGGACCTGCACACCACACTGAGTCCTCGGGATGAGTCCCTTGTCCTTTACTTCTCTCCATGACTGTGTCACCGGCTGGGACAGGCTGCTGCCCTCTGTGGACCTCCTGGTGCCCTATGGAGGGCCTGGTGCTTCCCCGGCTCTCTTGGCAACTGTGCCAAGAGAGGGGCAGATGTGGGGGCCCCACGACTCCCCTTCTCTACCTGAAGGTCCCAGATCTAGGACTCAAGGGCACAACTGAGGGGGGGATTTGATGATGAGCATAATAGGGCCCAACCTGAGGCCCAGGAAGCTGAGGAGTGGGCTGGGCTCTGCCCAGGATGGAGCCTTGGCTGATGGCAGTGGTGGGGCCTCCCTGTGCAGACTGACAAGCTTCGGTGGCATGGGTCCACACGCACAGAAAGGCAGACCAGGCCCAGAGTGGGGGAGCAGGTGCCAGATGCCAAGAGCGGCTCCCCTAGCAGGCTCGGGAGCCCCAGGTGAGCCCCTGTCCAGCAGCTCAGACACACAGGGACGTGGTCTCCTTCGGGGTGGCGAGGCCAAGCAGCCCACTAGTGACCACACTTCGCTCGGCCGTTGGGCCTGTGGACTGCGGTGGGCAGCTCACACTCAGCTGCCCCTGGAGCACAGAGGGCCATCTGCTGAGAGGTCAGCCAGGACTGTGGACCACCTGAGAGGCCGGAGAGGACAGCACATGGCACATGGCAGGTGGTGAGGCAGGAGTGGCCAGATGCGTGCACTGTGGGAGGAGCACACGCAGAGGGGAGAGGCCTGTGATGACAGCCGCCTTTGAGGACGGGGCACTGACCCCTAAAGGCCCACATCAGGGAAGCCTTCCTGGACGCTGGTGTCACTAATGCTGCTCCCCATGGACCTGCTCTTTTAGCCGCACCCTGTGGCAGCTGAAGCAGCACAGCTACTTGCACAGAGAGGTGCCCTGTCCTGCTTGTCTGGAGCCCAGGAAATGGGTGACCTGGTGGCTCCTGAGGGTCACCTGGGGCAGCGAGAGGGCTAGAGTTACACCTGACGACAGCGGGCAGCCGAGGACATGTGAGCCAGGTCACGGCAAGGTCACCTCGCAGTGTCCGCACGGCAGCCATCAGCTGCACCTGCTGTCCATCTCCTCTCGGGTGTCCTGCGGGGCTTGGGAAGAAGGCGACAGCAGGGACGCAGGCCCGGGACACAAGCCCTGTGGGCACAGCCGAGCAAGGACACAGATGGGCATGGCAGGAGCGGCCTTCGTCCTCAAATTGTTAGAAGCAGGACTCAGTGTCCAGGCCGCCTCTGGCTGCCGGCCTCCGCCTCCCTGATCTCTGCTGTGGCCTCCCCGTGTGTCCAGGCCGCCTCTGGCTGCCGGCCTCCGCCTCCCTGATCTCTGCTGTGGCCTCCCCGGGACAACCGTGAGCCTCTGCCCTGCCAGCCAAGATCTTGGGCAGAGCCCTTCGGAAAGGGATCTGGGTCCGGGAGGCCACTGCTTGCAGCCCCTCTGTCGTCACTTGGGTCTGTCCCAGCGGGACTGAAACCCAGGGAGCTAGGAGCACGGAGTCGGGGGCAAGCCACTGCCTGGGCCTTTGCGGCAAGAACAGGTTCTGCCCAGCACAGACTGTGACTAAGCATGACCTCTGAGAGGCAGGAGGGACCCGGATCTGCCACCTCGGGCCTCCTAAGCTCCCCAGGCTCGGCAGGCTGTGCAACAAGGACTGGGGTGAGACTGCGGTACCCGAAGGCCTAGTTGGATGAGCGTGCAAACTGCACACTCATGGCAGGCACTGGGCTACAGCGTGAGGAGCCGTGGTGGGGGCGGGTGCGCATGGAGAGCCGGGTGTAGGGGTGCCTGCTCTCCTCCATCCAGCTGAGGTCCTTGGTGCTGGCTGGGGCCTCTGCACCTCTCCAGCCCTCCCCATCTTCCTGCCAGCCCATAGCAGTGACTGCAGCTGGTGCTGAAGACTCGGTGAGAGCCAGGCCTGTGTTTCAGGCCACAGGGATATGGGGTGGGAGGAGCAGGGATTCATCTCCACCTCCACTGCAGGCCCTCGTGCAATTTGGGTACACTGAGGCTCAGGTCGGCTGCCTTGCAAGGCAGTTCTGGCTGCTGTCCCATGGGTTGCTCTGGAAGAGTCCATGGTGCCTGCTTTCCGCCCCAGGTAAACCATTCCGTGGATCCTGCTTTGGTCTCCAGTCCGAGTCCAGCAGCGCTGCCGAGGGTGCTGTCCCTACGTCCTCTGGGAGAAGAACCACACATGGGCTGGCTTCCTGCGTCCTCTGCGTGTGCCTCTCCCCTGACCGCCACCCTTTTCCAAGCTGGACACAGTCGGGCTCGTGTCTCAGCGCGATGGCACCCACACGGGCTTCTGTCTGTTCTGCCAGGCTGTGTGAAGTCATAATGTTGGCGAGGAGGGCTGTCCCCAGGCAGGCGTCGCCCTTGGCTGCCTGTCTCCCTTCCTCCTCCTCCAGTTCCAGCTCCTGCTCCTCTTTCTCCTCCTGCTTCCATTCCTCACAGGGCAGAAAAGTCTCACTTCCTGTCTCGCAGTCCCTTCCTTCTGACGCTGTGCTGAGGCTGCTGGCACCCGCTGGCTCTGTCGCCCTTTGATTTAGTATTCTGGAGCAGAGAGAGCGGCTCACCACCGACTGGGACTCAGCAGGTCAGAAAGCTGTTTCAGTGACAGGGAAGTGTCAGTCCTGGGGGAAGCACCCAGGTCCAGGCCGGGACTAGTGGTGCATGCTCCAGACTCCTCCTGTTTAGCCTGGCTTGACTCTGAGCCCCTGGGGCTAGGCCATTGTGCCCAAGGCAGCCCTCTCTCTCTGTCCACTTTTCTCCAGAATCTGTCATGAGAATTGAGCTTCCTTGTCGCGAGCACAGGTTCCGCCTGTGCTGATTCCAGCTTTTACCACTTTGTTCGAAGGTAATAGAGAATATGCAGTTCGAATTAGATTTCAAATGAGGGTGGATCCCACAGCTTCTGTTCTTCCTTTTCACAATGTAATGGATGTGACACATCTACCTTTACGACTCCTTAGTGAAGAGGAGATGTCTTTTATCCCACCCTTGGCCGCCTGCCCCAGCTGTCCCCAGGCTCATCAGGGCACCCGAAGTCTCTCTGCAGGAGCCTGGTACCCCTCACCCTTCCTGGCTGCAGGGCCCCAGAGCACAGTTCCATGCCTGGGATGTGGTCCGCTCGCTGCTCCTCTGCTCAGAATCCAGCCCAGGCCCTGCTTGGCATCCTCAGGATGTGAACAAGAGTGAGACCTCTGTAACAGGTGCCCAGAGACAAGTGCGCCATGCTTGTGTGTGTGTCACCCCCGGGAGAGTCAGAAACTGCCCCTTGTGAGATGCACACGCAATGCCTAGAGCACCCTGGGGCTACGTTTCATTCATTGTTATTTTTGGCAGTGCTAGGGATTGAACCTAGTGCCTTTGCACTGAGCAACATCCCCAGCCTTTTAAAAATTGTTGTTTGGTTTGGTTTTACATTTTGAGACAAGGTCTTGCTAAGCCACTAAAGTGCCCAGGCAGCGTTCCAATTTGTGATCCTCCTGCTTCATCCTCCTAGGACACTGGGGTTATAGGTGAGCACCACTGCAACTGGCTCTGGGGTGCACTTTTCAAACTGTCTTCCTCTGTGTCCTGCCAAAGTGCACCTTGGTGTGTGGCAGCCACCAGTCCTTCAAGCGCTAAAGACAGGAATTCTCATAAGCGAATTTAGTCCCCCAAATCCAGAATGCTCCATAAATGGCTCAGGATAAACTCTCCCACGGAGCCAAGAGGCAGAAGTTTGTGATTAGGCTGAGAAGACAGCGTTACCCTCTGCAGGCTGCAGTGCCGTTTGCAGTGCTCGTCGCTCTATATGGCAAAGAGAAAATGGTGGTTTTCATGCGGTGAGGGAACAGCGTCCATGCTGCCAGTATGGTCATCTGTCCCTCCGCCCAAGTGCAGCACCCCCACCCGAGTCACACTCCTCCTGCTGGGTGTCACGCCAGGCACCGGCAGCTTCAGGTAGGAGAGGCTTAGACTCACACTGCAGTATGTGGACAGCTGGCTCCAAGGTGGGCAGCATGGCCGAGGGACCTGGCGGAAGAGAGCTGCTCAGGCCATGGCGGGCAGGAAGCAGAGAGCTGCATGGGGAGGAGGGGAGGGAGATGGGCCTTGCAGGCCAGGCCCCAGCCCCCTCTTCTTCCCAGGCTCCGCCTCCGGATAGCCTCAGGCTTTGGGGACATCCAGATACAAACCCTAAGAGCCTCCGTCTTAGCCAGGAGCTAACGGTGGACTCTGTTCCAAGGGTTTCCTGTTGGCTACTGGCTGATGACGTCCCAGGACACAGGGGTGAGGATGCGGAGGGAGCAGCCGCTGGGCTTTGCCAGGGGTAAGTGAGGACGCCCTGCACTGCAGTGCTTAGGAAACAGCTGGGTGGGGTGCGGGGAGGGCCACCCGAGGCTGGGAGGAGCCCACACGCCCACAGAGAGGACACAGCTTGGCCCCTCCTCCTGGCCCACCAGGCCTGTCCCCAAAGCCCAGGCCTCTGCAGACAGCAAGAGGACAGAGAAATGAGGACGGGTGACACCCTCGGCCTCACAGAGACGGTGCACAGCGCAGCACCACGCCGTGCAGTGCCGGCCCCTCCCGGAGCAGGTGCACTGGGCCTGGGCCGAGCCGGGAGCTGCCTGCCCGGTTCCTTCTCAGCCACACAGCTCAGACAGCTGGCGCTCTGAGCGGACACAGGTGACAGAGGCTGGGAGACCCGCAGATTCCCCTCCACACCTGGGGGACGAGCTTTTCCTCCCCCAGGAGCGCCTGCTGTGGGGTTACCCTGTTTTACTTCCAACTCCCTGGGTAAAGAGAGGCTGTGGTATTTAAGATGAAGAGAGACTGGGAAGTAGACAGCTGCCCTGAGCGTTTGAAGTTGCAATAGGGGTCGCCGCTCCTCCTTCCTGCCGGAGCTTTCTCGGCCCTCTTGCTTGGTGAGGTCAGATCTTCATGCATCCGCTTCAGACCAGCACCTGAAGCCAAGGCAAGTGCGAGCACACTCCTCTAATCTTCAGAGAGGCCTCCCTATTAGGACCCAACTTGGGCCTTTCTCCGTGTCATTAATTTCCCCCTTGAACCTGCCTTCTCTCCCTGACAGAGTAATGATTTTATTTGACCGCTGCTGATTGTCCGGCTGTATCAGACTTGGAAACCGTAATTTGAAAAAGGTGAGTCCCAGCCTTCCTGGGGCCCTGCTGCCTTCTGTCCCAGAGCCAGATATTAGAGGGCGCCTTTTAAATTCAAGCTGACACTCTTTGTCCAGGGACTTGAAATCCTGTGGAATATTAAAGCCCCATCTTGATCTCTAAAATATACTTTTAAAGCCTGCTGTCTGTGGGGCTGTTTTAGTCCCTGGACGATTCTAAGTGACATTAAACAGCAAGTGAATTAGGCTCCACGTGTCGCTAATGGAAATGTATATTTTAAAAATGATTGATTCAAGTGGGTTCTGTGAGCTGAGCCATGCCCCAGAGGCAGGCATGGGTGCCAGGCTCTGCTCACCTGTGAGCCCTCAGGGGATGCCCCTGCCCTCCAACCTGGACAATTCACCGTCTCCGAGTGACCCCAAGGGGACAGCCCAGGACTTGGCCGGGGCACTGCAGCTTTGAAAGTGGGGTGTGGATTGTGCTGACTGAAATGACGGGGAGGAGGCAAGTTCTGGTACCTGGAAGACTGAGACCAAAATAGCTGGTGCCCCCAATACCAGACTGGTGAGGTCTCCCCCTGGCCCCTGTGTCCCCTCCTCTGCTATGGTGTCTCCTGCCCCAGTCATCTGTGACGCTCACAGAGTGGGGTCTTCTGGGATGACAGACACTGCCTGGCTCCCTAGACTCTGCAGTCGGGGCAGCACCAGACAGGCAGACACTGGCACAGGGGGCAGAAGGCTTGGGGTCTGCAGTACCCCTGCCCAGGGGCCTGCTGGGCACCGTGGATGGGGACGGTGTCACCGGCCAGGAAGGGGTGGCACCGCTGGGGGCCCCCTGCCCTCCTGCTTCCCCTGCTCCCAGTGCACAAGACCCTGTGCCTCAGTTTCCTCACCTGTGGAGACGCAGACAGGAGAGCCCCCCTGTGGCAAGTGGGATGGTGTGGGGGTCAGCGGACAGCATTGCGGGGAAGCAGCGCCACAAGCTCACACCAAAAGCGTCATCCCAGGGCTGGTGGACAGTCGACTGGCAACCAGGAACAAAAAGCAAAAGTGCTTTTGGAACATCTCTTCAGTCGTGTCTAGAATGTGGTGTGGGTTGCACAGGGGAACAAATAAACACGAGGAACGGCCCCCTGCTGCAGCTGCCTGCAGGGCTGTGTGGCCGAGAAGCTGAACCGGTCAGCGTTTGTGCTCTGGGAAAAGCACAGTGGGTGGGCACTTAAGACTCAGGACAGCAGAGGACTCTGCCCTCTGTGCACTGGGCCCCTCTGCACCGGCCCATGTCGCCTGGCCATGACGCATTATCTGGTCAGAGGGCTGAGGCCCCTGGTCGCAGGGTCCACACTGAGGTGTTCGGGGTGATGCCAGACCTTGTGAAGATGAGCGCAGGGGCGCGGAGGCAGCAAGTGCTGTGGGCATCTCATTTTCCGCCTGCTAAATAACATATGCTGCGCTGTCTTACGTTCCATCAAATGAGCCTTTCTTTTTTTGATCCTGGTTTCGTCTTGTGTGCATGTCATACCGCCAAAGGGAACACCGCCCACATCAACATATTTCTACAGCACTACTCTTATTTTGGTGGTAATGCAATTAACTAGGGAGATTCCAATCGCTTCTAATTGCACTTTGCTAGCATAAACTTGTCTGCATCACCGACGGGAAATGAAATCCACAGAATCTTTAAACAAAATCACAGGTGAGAAAGTGCTCCGAGCTTTTATGGCTGGAGACCTGCTACGAAAGCCAACTTCCTGCTCCTGGATGGCACCGCGCGTAGAAGAAGCCATGGGCCCCAGCCACGCTCCATCTTCTTGCCCTCGCGGGCTGCCCTGTGCCGTGCACAGCTCATGCACATCTGCCCTTAACCTTCCCCCGCGCAGCCCGGGGGGCCCCACAACGCTGCCCCTTCCCTGCCACACTCAGGAGCCCCGCTGGCAGAGATCTTTCATAAACAGCCTCAGACCGCGGAAAGAATGTCTCTGAACAGCTTCAAAGAGGCGCTCCACTTTCACGGAGCGGAGCGGTGCAGTAAGGAGGGAAGCAGACGCCCAGCAAGCCTTCCCGCACCCACTTCCATTTGTGCGGTCCGAGCTTTCCTGGTCCCTGGAGGTCGCCTCCTGGTCTCCTGGCCAGATTCTCTGGTGAGGACCTTCTGACTCTGACCATCAGCACCCCGGCCTCCCTCCTCCTGCGTCCAGCAGCCATCTGCCACCTAGGACACAGCTGTTCAAAGAGATTCAAGATCAGTCAGCAAGCGCACATCCCAGACGCAGTCTCAGGGGCCTGACTTCCGGCCAGCACACAGAATAACCGCCTTGCCTGGGCCAGTCCTGACCATCAAATTCTGCTGTGTGGAATGTGGGGGCCATGGTGACACAGGGCCTTCTCCAGTTACACCCAAGTGCAGGCCGTGTCTTTCTGGGGGACCCCAAAGTGCAATTTTGACCTTTTCCAGCTTACCTGCGGTCCTCTCTTCTCTCCTCACTGACCGAAGAAGCCACTGCTCTTCACTTCCACAATGGCTGAGGTCCTGAGCCCTGCGTTTTCCAGTTACCTCTCACTTCTTCTTGGTGTCTAGCTTGGTCTGGATCAATGCTCGGGCTTACTGAGGAGGATAGAATGTCTCCTTGAACCATGTTCTGCAAATTTAAGGTTACTTTAGTCTGACCAGAAAGCACACGACATCTGAAAGGGGCAGGGAGAGGAAGCCGGGAAGCCATGTTGGGGTGCTTGGCGCCCGCATCTCCTTCCTGCAGGAGGAGGACGTGCGGTGCCTGCAGTGTGGCTGCGTCCGTGCACCGGCACCCAAGGATCAGCTCCCAGGAGACACCAGCGGCCAGGTGTGCGAGCTCCCCTCTAACTCCCAGCTGCGTAAAGTGGAGCGACTGGCACCAGTCGGGAGGCGGATCGGCAGGCTTTGTGCCTTTTGGAAAATCCTGTGCGACGGCAGAATGTGTCCTACGATGCATCTAAAAAGTAGAGTAGCATAAGGATCTGAAATGTGTAAGAGAAAACAATAAATAACACTGTCACACAAAGAAAAGGTCTTGGGAAAAAAGTAAAAACTGCCCTAGCATGTTAAATAATTATTAAATAAATCTGGGACGGCTTATTTTTTCTTTTTTTCTGAAAAAGAAATTTCAATTTTCCAAATTTCTGCAAAGGTTGCTTTCATAATCCAATGGGACGTTTAGAACCCTCTGAGGGCAATCAGTGAGCAGGCAGAGCACTCCTGACCTTCTTCGGGCTGGAGAGAAATCTGCTTATCCTGGTGAGAGAAGAGCTGGACAGCACCTGTGTTAGTTCGCGAGGCTGTGTAACAAACTCCTCAGCAGCAGCAGTAACCAGAGACGGCTTCTCCCAATGGGGGGCTGGCATCCAGGCTCCCAGGGTGGGGACCAACCCCTCAATTCTGCCATGTGGAGACAAGGACAGGTCCCCAGATCCCGCCCCCTGACCCCTCCTAAACCACAGCTCTGAGGGGTGGCTTCACACACCTTTAAGGGCTCTGACGGTGGACTGGGAGGGGAAATGGCAGGGACAGTACAGTGCCAAGGTTGCCATGGTGCCAGGCACCATGCAGGGTCCCGGGCCAGCTCTGGGGACCCCTTGCTACAGATGTACCAGGACCCGTGGGTGTGGGGCTGGGATGCTGCGAGTGCCAGGCCAACTCCGATTTCCTCTGCTTTTCCCAACGCTGTGTCCGGGAGTAGAAAACACACAAAGCCTGGTGCGTGTCGACCTTCCTAGAGGGCCATGATCCTGCTGGGGAGGAGGATGCCAGCCCGAGGCCTGTGAGCCGCCAGGCAGCTGAGGGGCTCTGTCACCGCACTAGTGAAAGGCTAGTAGCGTGGCTGCTCCGGCTTCCCAGGCAGATCAGGCTGTGAAAGAAGGTAGGCTCTGCAGAGCCATGACCGAGTGCCGGGACCGGAGTGCTCAGCCTGACATCCTCACGGCCCCTCCGCAGCTGGCACCTCGGGAGCCGGTGCAGGAAGCCAAGCGTTCCTCGTTCGGATGAGCCTGACTGCGTGCTCCTGCCGCAGACACCACGGCAGCCTCCTGGTGGAATCCCAGGCCAAGTGCTGGAAGACGCAGCGACACGCATTCAAAGGGATGATTGTATTTGTCATAAATCCCCCGGAGAATAATTCTGCCTCGGCTTGGGCAGGCGGGTCGGTGTCTTTGATGTGGAACGTGAAGGATTACATGGAGGTGGAAGGTCAGGGGGCCGCACCTGACAGGTGTGCTCCTGGTCCCTGGCCAGGTAACTTACGAAAACTAACCTGGGGCACATTTGCATTTGAAAATCAAGCCTGACATCCAGAGAAATCAAAGTGCCTAACACAGCTGATGGTTTTATATTTGGAAATGGAGTTGAAACATGGGCTATGGATCCCTGGGAGGCCCCACTGCCTGCCCTATTGCCTCGGGGCTGTGCTCAGGAGAACCGGCAGGCCACTTCCATGCCTATGTGGCCCAAGAAGTGACGCCCTGCAGGCCGCTTGCCGGATACCTGGGGGACAGACAGATAAATCAGGGGTCATGGGGGGAGGGACAGGAGCCGGCATCCACTGAGCAGCACCGGTCACAGCCAAGTGAAAACCGAAGCAAACAAACTGGGAGCCTGTGGGAAGCCTGCGGAAGACGGAGTCTGTCTGCTTTTCTGTAGAACTTGGGACTTAATATCACCTGTAGGGAGGACAGGCCTCTGGCAGTCCTGCAGCGGGATATCAGGGCCCTGTGTGACACGTGCAGGGGGAGCAGCAGCCCCGGGGGCAGATCGGAACCTCCCTTCCTCCTGAGTCAAAGGCTGCTAAGTACTTCCCTGAGCTTGCTGCAGAGGTGCCCTGAGGACCCTGCCCCTGGGGCCTCAGCAGGGTACAATGAAGTCTCCAGCTCACACCATCTTGGGGCAGGAGCTTGGGGCTCCATGGGGTTGTCCTCTGACATGGGTGCCGGGTGCCATGTAGATCTCTTCTAGTGTGGACAGGTCCTGGGATGACACCTGAACACTGCCGTGTCGCCTGTCTGGGCAGCTCCTCCCTCTAACAGAGAGTACAGAAAGCCCTTGGGGCCCACCTGGGTCACTGCTTGGACCAGGCCACTCCCACTGACCCACTGGCATCATGGGAAGCACTAAATTAGTGTCACAATAGTCACTCCAAGGTGTGAACTGGAGGAAGGTTGTATCCAGCCTCAGGCTGAGAGCCCTGAGAAGTCGCAGGTGAGGCCATGGCCAACTCCTGATGGACAGACCCTGCCAGTCCTTGGGCCCCAGGGGACAGAAACCCCAGCAACAGGCCCAGCAGGGAGCTGGAGTCTGGCCCCCATGGAGCATGCAAGCCCTTGGGGGCTCAGCCTGCAGTCGGGGGGCTCTCATGGGGTTGGAAGGCTCCTGTTCCTCCAAGGCCCTTCTCTGCTCCCCAGCAACTCAGAAGCATTTGTATCTCAGGAACTCGGGCCGCCTGGCCTTGCCGAGGTCTGGAAGACCATAGATATGCAGACCCTAGGGGTCCTCCTGCTGTCTCTTGAAGGAAGAAGCCATGTGCCCAGCAGTGGCCCTTCAGGGTGCCATGCATGTCCCTTGACAGCAGGTGCCTCATTCAGAGTGTGTGACGGGACATGGAGGGAACCCGTCACCCAAGAGAGGCACGCCGGACACGAGGCCTCGCACGAAGATGGAGCCGACTCGCGGTTTGTCTGGTTCAACATCTTCTTCAAGTCTCATTACATGGTGGAGCGGCGTGCTTTTCATTTCTGAGATGTGATTAAACTCACATTCACTCTTGATTGAGGTTTGGAATCTTTTATTTAGGGAAAGAAATAGACTTCAGAAGGGAGCAGCCTAGTACTATGACACTCTGCGAGACCATTAAATTTAATCCTTCCTTCACATGCACTCCAGGGGTGATTTCAATTAAATTTGTTCAAAATTTATCAGTTTCCTGCATGTTGGCATAAATGATTCAGGACCACTTACACATTCTCTGAGCAGAAGGTACTGAAGGGTGCACAGTATTGTTATAACTTTCCACAGTTTCTTCATAAATTCACCTAATAGGAGTTTCTATTATTTAAAACCCTTGTCTGCAGCATTCCGTGGTCCTGTTGTTCTTGCAGGGATAGAATCTAATTAGCTATGCAAATTTCTGGGCCCCTGAGTTGCAAATCTGCCCTTTCCCCAGAGCTCTGGCTGCGTTGTTGGGAGGGACAGAAAGCGGCAGTTATCCTGGGGACACTCGGGGGCTGAGTCCCCAGACAGGGGATGAGTGCGGTGGACCTGGGAGTGGCCTCAGACAGCAAAGTGAAAGGAACTTAAGCAGTGGCAGGGTCAGAGGAGACCGAGACAGTGTGACCGGGGACAGATAACAATGCCGAGAACCACACCAGCACGTGGGACACTCGGGCAGCTGTGAGGCAACACACGTGTCTGCGGCACCCACTTCTTAGGCTCTTTTATGTCCCCAGGAACGTATCTAGAGAAACCTGTCAGGGGAGGGGCTTTACCATGAAAGCTGTGCGTACTGGTGACACGGGAAGGATTTTCATCTGCCTTTCCCCTGTGAGGTGGAGTAGGGAGCAAGCCCGTGCCTCCTAGCTGTTCTCTACTGGGTAGACTCAGGACAAGGTTGCCCTGAACGTGAACATGAACATCAAGGGGAAGAGTCGTGGGGTCCCTGGCACACGAACCCTGGCGGAGGTGGACGCCAGGTTGCCCTGGGGACGTTCGTTGGCAGTAAGTTAGTACTTTGGACTTTCATGGACACGGGCTGACCCCACTGTAGTTGTGGCCCTTGGGACGCAATCTCGTAGGATTGCCGCACCACAGTGGAGCGTGTCAGCCTTTGCACGCCTGGGAGTAGAGTGAGAGCTCTGTGGACAGGCTTTTAAAGTCCTCCGCTGCCTTCTGTGGATAGAGAGAACTACTCCTTTGCTAGTGCACCCAGACGACTGCCCTGGAGGAACCGGAAGCAAGTCTGGCAAAGGCCACCTGCGTGAGACCCCAGTGGTCCGGTCTCCTTGGGGAACCCTCGGAGGCACTCCGCATGGAAGCCGCTTGCCAGTCACCTGCTTCCTCTGGGACTAGGGCCCTAGTGCTCATTCAGGGGCAGCTGAAGCATCTCCGGGATCTCCCAGCTCCTCAGCTCAGGCTGCTGTGGAAGTGTGCCCATTACAGCCCTCTGTGCCACCAGCAGAGGGTCCACACCCGGGGCCCACAGCATGGGCAGTGGCTCAATGTTCAAAACCTGCCCCTGCCTTAGTTTCTCCAAGGGCCATCACTGGAACCATGGTTGAAGACACACTGATCATTGGAGGATTCTCCCTGCTGGCAGAAATGATGAAAGATGTTCCAGATGACTTCACTGTCTCACAGAGGGGAGAACTGCCGCTGCTGCTAACATTCATGTCCACAGCCACACAGGTAGTGAAAGAACTGGGAGGAAAAGCCTGACAGTGGCTACAAAGCTGTGATGGGAAGACCAGTGGTGACTTCTCACTGGAAACAGGGAGAAAGAACAACACAGACAGCGTACATAAAATGCTAGAGGATGTCACCAGCTATACTCATGAGCTCTGTGGCCTCACCTTCGAAAATGAAGTCAAGAGAGAGGGTGCTGCTGAAACTGGCAAGGAAGGGCCTCTGGGAACGTCCTCACCCACAAAACCAGAAAGAAAAACTGTACAAGATCAGTTTTTCAAAAATCTACATGTTAGACAACATCCTACACCAGCCCAAGAAGTGTTTATTCAAAGACACAAATGCATCTCAGCAAGAGTTTATGGCACTTTGACTTGCCCTGTTTGGGTCTCCTCCTCCAGAGTGCTAGGTAAATTTGGAAACCAGCGACTCGTAATCATAGCCCTGGGAGAGTGAAGGATGGGACTGCAGTTCTGTTCACAGATCCCGTGTCCCAGGGACCAACATCTTTCCACCTGCCGGGGCCAGGAAGACCCACATCTGAGGCTGCCTTCACCTGACACAGTCGGGGTTCACAGTAGAGCAGTATTTGAGGCTGGGGTGTGAGAGGAAACCAGCTGGAGCTGGTGTTGGGACAGCAGGGAGCAGAGGGGACTCTTTCAGGCCCAGAAACCACTGATAAGGAAAAGCCGGGGAATGGGATGTCTGGGAGCGTTAGAAACTCCACAGAGTTTCTCAGAATCTAGGAGGTCACCTGCACGCCCATAGCAGCTTTGATTCTAAAAAGAACTGAGAAAACCGTGAGCTCTCATCTCTCGGTAATGCTGGTGCTGGGCCTGGACAGAAAGTGACACGATCTGACTGTCGTGTACAGGAGAGTTCCCAGCTGCACCCAGAATCACGGCCCCGTTGGCAGCCCGGTTGGCCCCAGGCATGAGTCTGCCCTGCACCAGCTGCTCACCACACTGAGCAGTCCTAAGCAACCACACACGCGGGATGGAGACTGTGGAGTTAGGGAAGAAAATGTAGTAAATGAAAAGAAAATGAACCAAATCATGGCAACATAAAATCCTGTAGGGAGGGGGCAGATCTGATATCTAAGATGAGTCACCTTATAATATTTAAAATGGCCAGTTGTCCAAAACAATGAACCATGAGACATCAAAAAGAAAGAAAAGAAAGAAGGAGGGAAGAAAAGAAAGAAGGAAGGAAGGAAAGTAATATGGTACAAACACAGAGAAAATGACAGTAGGTGGAGACTAAAAGATGCAGATGCTGGGGTTAATAGGAAACAGGTCTTTATAAGGTGTTTGGAGTATGCTCAAAAGAGCTTAGGGATGCAGTGTCTAAAAGACTAGAGGGAGATATGAGAACCTTCTCTCTTCAAATAAAGCGCATGAAAGTTACATCCATCAGACAAAAGAGAAAGAAACAAGAAATTCTAGAGCTGAAAACTACACTTACTGTGATGAAAATATCATTAAGATGGCTCTCAGTGGTAGATTGGAATGAGAATCCATGAAGGTGGAGAAAGGTCCGCTGATGTCTAAGGAATCCTGGGACATGACGTGAAGGGAGGACACCGTGTACCACGCCCTCCTCACAGGGCGGCACAGGGCACTGGCAGGAGGAGAGGGGACCATTGAAGAGACAGGGACCAAAACTGCCCTTTCCTGGGGAACGGAACTTCCTGGGAGCTTATCTCAGAGTCCACTGCTCGACACCCCGTAACCAGAGGCTGCAGGTAATGAGCCAGGCATCAGGCTCCCACAGAAGCAGCTGCACAGTGCTGGCGTCTCCGAGAAGACAGCTGCCCGTTCCTGTCACAGACCGGAGGCCTGAGGCAGCGAGGTGATGCTTTCAAGAGGCCGTCCATCTCCCAAGGACTCCAAATCCCGAGAAGCTGCCCTCCAAAGGGAAGGGACATTGCAATATAGCCAAAAAATGCAAACTGAAAAAATTGTGGTTGGAGAACCTGATGTAAAATAAATACTATAAAGTGAATATTTTAGGATGAAATGAAAGGATTTTAGACAGTGAACTACAATCTATGAAAGAAGAAAAATATACACAGAGAGAGAGAGAGAGAGAGAGAGAGGGAGAGAGGGAGAGAGTACCGAATAATGTATACAGCAGGAAAAGGAAAACTTGTATAAACATTTTAATACTCCATTTATTGACACACCATGAGATCAACACAGGTACCTTAAGAGGTGCTCAGAGCGGTGCTGTGAGCTTCCAGATGTGCTGTGAGGTGTGCGCTGTGGCGACTCTGTGTGCCCTGAATGTGTCCGTGCCTTCGTGTGTGGTCCTCACCACAATGTTATGGCCTCTGGTCATGTGGGTGCAGCCCTCACAAGAGGGATCTGTGCCCTTACAAGAGACCCAGAGAGTGTCCATCCCCCCTTCTCCACCTGAGCACATGTGACGGGGCTGCTGCAACCCAGCGGGGGCCATGGCCACAGCCCGGCCGCTCTGCCAGCCTCTCCACCCCCCACCGGAACTGGTATGAGCGTAAGCCACTCAGGGATGGGACTTCCAGGGCCAGCCTGGCCTCACTAAGGTGGTCTGCTCCTCCCTCTGCCGCCCATTTTATTTGAGCAATCACTAGCTGAAGCAAACATTAGAGCCCTGTGTCGGTGGGTACACAGCACACGGCTGTGATTTGTTCCGCACAAGTGTGCATGCGTGACTGTGCGCTGATGGCGCAAGGGAAAGGGAGACACAGCTGCAACGCTTTGAGTTATCACGGTTATGCTGTTATTAACTCAAACTAAGTTGTTGCGAATTAAGATATAAACTGTAATTCCTAGATGAAGCACAAACACACAAAGGTCCCCCAAACATACAGTAAAATAAACTACAAGGAAATTTAAAAATATTTACCACACAAAAGGCAGTAAGAGGAATAAACAAAGATACCACACATGTACCAAACACATATGTACCAAAGAAACAGGACAAAATAACAACATGGCAGGGCAAACTCTGCCTTCTTAGGGAACATATTAGCACCAGGGGATTAAAGCTTCCAATTAAAAGGTGCGTTGGAAGAGCAAAGTGAAGATGTGTTACTCTTGGGTCCTCTCACACACAAACTTCAGTGTGTGACAGGCTGAGTGGGAAAACTTACAGGAGACAGGACAAATGCAAGCACTGGATCTGCCTCACCCCAGTGGATAGAGCCAGCAGGCAGCGTCAGCAGCGCTCTGGGGTACTCGCACCTGTTGAACAGACTCGCTGCCCGCCACAGGCGCGGACACAGGAGGTGACCCAGGAGCCACACGCTTCCCGGGCCTCCTGGGCCAAACTGGCGTATGGGACAGACAGCCAGCAGGAGCCCGACTAGGGCACACACAGGGGACAATCAGTGCTAAGGCAGCTACGCGCGTCCTTGAAGACCGGTGTGTCGGGAGGTCACAGTGCTGATTAGAACTGTCAGGAGGTTTATTCAAGTGTTACATCAAAGCTCAAGACACACAGCTGGAGCTTAACAGAAAAGCCAGGGAGCTAAATGCATTTCTCCTAAGACGTGGGTCAGGAAATTCGGGAAAAGTCAGGGCAGAAGGAAAGCACGAACCAAAGACTGACTCTGTGATGGTGACAGCTACCAAACAGACGCCTACTGTGGGGAGACCGGTAAAACCCGCAAGCCCCGGGCAAGATGTCGGTGGAGCCACAAGAGGGAGAAGGCAGCAAAGCTCCTCAGCATCTCAGATCCCACAGCGTGGAAAGATGGGAATGGGCTTCGGAAACAAGGCATGCAACACGCTCAAAGATTGAAATAAGTTGGTTAAATCATCAGAAGAGTGCAGCTTTCTAAAGGGGACACAAGAAAAAGACTGGAGATTTCTAATAGCCCTGAGTTTACTCCAAAGTTAAAAACACAGTGGTAATCCTCCTGACAAAGAAATCTCCAGCCCCAGGTGGCTTTGTCTGTGGATGCGCTACTATTCAAGGAATAGTAAAATGCCGTATTAACTTGCGGTTATTTCAAGAACAGCAGGTCAAATTAAACACTTAAAACGTAACCAGTACTTTGTGCTACTTCAACAAAATAAAGACACTGCCTAACATTTCACAAGGTGTGGAGATGCATCAACAACTTCACATCTCTCATACAAGCTTTGCAAATTCTAGTAAATCGCCCAGAAACTGACACCTGGAGTAAACTAAACACCCACAGGTGGCATCATACCCAAAGGTAAAGCATGGAAGCCTTTGTCCTGCCATAGGAGATGAGAACACACAGAGGTGGCAGAATGAGACGTGGAAGGACTGGGGAGAAGAAATGTGCACCTTTGCAGATGGCACGGCCCCACGTGTGCACAGCCCCAGGAATCCAGTGCTGGGTGATTCGACGTCAGGGGCAGAGTGAGAAGGGCAGGGTGGGCCGTCGTCAGGATCGTTTTCCTGTTTGTTGAGAGCAGGCAGAGCACACACACAAGCCTTCCCCCACGTGTGTGCACACGCGTGTAGCCAGAACACAGGAGCAGCGCATGGCAGCGGTGTGTGGTGTGGACGAAACTGTGCAGCATCGCCAGTGCCGGCCCAGGTCCAGCCCACAGGCAGCAGATGGGGTGGTGGCCCAGCCAAGCACCCTGCTCTCCACCTTGCTGGGCGGGAGGCAGGGTGTGCGGCGACTCCAAGGATGAGGTCTGTGCTCCCCGCTCAGTCTGTGCTGTTCACCTGACCTGGTGCACACCCGGGGTGCCTTGCACGGATGCCATCTGGAAATGTCCTCCTCAGCCTGGGCCACGTTAGCCTTTCCAGTCTCCACCCCGTGACGCAGCGTGCCTGGATTTCCCTGGTTATCACAACTGTCCAGGTGTGCAAGCAGTGTAAAGCACAGTGATGCTTATGTCTATGTGTGCTGGGGACGAAAGCCCAGCACTGTGGCCTAGTTGTCCCCTTCCCTCTTCGCTATGGCTTTGCTCTAAGTGACTCTGGGTGGCGTAGCACCTCCTCGCTCTTTCCCTCCTTTCCCGCCACGTGTCAGGCTCAGAGAGAAGAGCCCAGCCTTTCCAGACCACTGGCTCCGCAAACAGGCAGGCGACGTGGCAGCCAGACCATCACTTACACACTGCCCATGAAAGTTTCATGGGGTCATCAATTATGCAGGAACTAATGTTGAGCCCAGCTGCGCGCCCCAGTTCCATCTGAAGTGCGGATCCCTTACCCCGGCTGGCCCCGGAGAGAGCAGTTGCTCCATCTCCTCTGACAGCATTAGGCGAGAGGGAAACCAGCCCTCATTGCTCTTGAAAACGAAGGTGGGGTGAGCCAGCTGTTCCCGGGTGCAGTCTTGCGAGGACGCAGAAGGAAATGCCTAGGAATCTACTTGCATAATCCGGAGCCAGTCTGCCTTAAATTCTTTGGAGGGTCTGCTGTACAGAGGCATCTCCTGCACCCGACGATGTCACCAGCTGCCACAAGAGAGGCCAAGAGCAATACTGGACGTACCCTGCAGTTACCAGTGCCACCCCAGGATGCAGCAGACACCACTGCTCCTCCCAAGTGAGCAGCTCTTCAGAAACAGTACTCAGTGCTCAGTTTCTTCCTGAATCCTGTTCTTCAGAGCATTTCCCAGTGTCCCAAGCAGCCAGGCACGAGCTCTGAAGATTGTCCTTCGATGGGACTTAATCTCACCCACTTAAAGTCTGCTCATTTTTAGATGATGACAGAATGTGAGATTATTAACAGTGAAGAGAACGAGCATCACTTGATTACTCAACAGCAGAACGAGGCCTCGGGCCCTGACGTGCTCACGTGAGGAGTCTCTGTTACTTTTCTCATTTCTGAGACAAAATACCCAAAACCCAAAGTTAAAGGAGGGAAAGTTTATCTGGCTCACAGTTCCCAGAGGTTTCAGTCTGTAGCCGGCTGGCTCTAGGCAGAGTGGCACATGGCAGAGGAGCATCGAGGAGGAGAAACAATTCATTGCAGGCAGAAGGCAGCAAAAGCAAGCAAACAGGGGTGACCACAGCTCCTTCTGTCCCTTACGTCTTATTCAGGCTGCCCGGATTGGGGCGGTGCCAAACCAGGGACTGGTTTAGCGGTCTCACGCCCCTAATCCCAGCCTCACATACCCTAGGTCTCTGAAAAAGCCCCTATGATCGCGTGAGGCTTTGGGGGACACCTAGGCACAAGCCATAACAGGGCTCCAGGCACAGTGCCAGCTTCTGCTCTGGAGAGCAAGGGGCAATCTCGTGGGACCAGGGGGACATGGTTGTCATGAGGGCAGCAGGAAGCATCCCATCCTGCATGCTGCTCTGGGCAGTGAGTGCGATGCGCCTCTCTCAGGTGGCACATGGACTGGCGGGATGCAGGGACAGCTGACTTTCCCACCTCGAATACTCTGCCTCTTGATTGCTAAATATCTCCACTGGGCTACAGAGGAATTCAGAGACAAGTATGTGAACACATTTATTTTTAATTAAATCATATTAATATTTTAAACCTGCGTCAAGTTGAATAAACTCTGGTCTCCCTGCGGAGTGACCTGTCCACAGCAACAGCCACCCCTGCCCGGCTCACACTGACCTAAGCCCTTCTCCCACCTGCTGGGTGGTAGAGCACCCCGGCTGCTCAGGGTCTTGAGGACACAGCGACAGCTGTGTGTGCAGCAGAGGGAAGGAGTTGGGGCCTCGGCTGCCCCCATCCCCACCCCGTTAAAAGCTAGAAGCAAAGGGAAGCTCTGGTGGGACCACCCAGCTCCGCTTTAGTTCACCAGCTCGCGCTACCGGCTAGGCCTGTGGTCTTCTGCTCAATTTGAGGTGGAAATCACAAATAGGCAGGGCAACCCTCTGACCGAGGAGTTATTGAGGTTCCTGCTTGAACACAAGGGAAAGAGTGTACAAGAACGCAGACTCAGTCCTCGATGATGCAGTGAGTAGCCTCTAGACTGGCAGGCAGGCCACACAGGTGCACTGGCCTCCACTGTGCATGGCGTAGGATTTCTGCACACTTCTCATCTGAACTTCACTCTGCCCTGGGAGCTGCATGCGGTACAGTGATTAGCTCACGCACTCAGAGTTGGTTTGTGCTTGGCTCACAAAAGCTGGTCAAGGGGCTCACTGTTGTCACTCCAGAAGCTCACATGGAGGTCAGCCAGGCACTCTGCACATGCAGAGGCTGTGGGAAAGTCCTTGGCAAGTCTTGAGAGTGGCAGGTGGTATAAACTGTGCTATCTTCACATGCACAGGTCCTACACAGACCTGCTCTTTGTTAGAGACGGAACACAGGGTTGGAAACTAGGCCTTTTTTATCTGTCTCACGGGGATGCTCTTAACAAACTTCTCTCTCATGTATCTGTCAGTCACAGCAGTGCTGGGCCTGGCCTGGGCAGGAGGTAGAGAGTGGTGGCCTGTGTTTCCTGGGATGATGGCAGCAGCAGTCACCTGAATCCCGAGTCCTAAGCTCCTCCCAGGTGAGGTCTGGGTGCAACTCCACTCCTGCTGGGTGCAACTGCACCTATTCATTTCTCATGTTCCCAGGCCCACCCAGAGGTCTCCTTGTTTTCCTCCCACAGCCAGGGCTACAATCCCCTCCTGTAGTTAGCACCCTCGGGCAACACCACCACCTGGACGCCCAGTACCTAGAGAGATTGCTGAGAAAATTGATTTCTCCAGGCCGGTGAAAACCAGGGGCAGGGAAGTCAGAGGACAGAAGGAGTGGGCAGCGACAGTCCTGCTAGGGTGAGGCACAGTAATGCAGTCCCAAGGCACAGGACACCCTCTACTTGCTCTCTCCTGGGGCCACGGTGTCTCGGTCCTTCCTGAAGCTTGTGGGCCCCTGTGGGAAGAAGCTTCATGGCGCCAGGCTGGAATGAGCCTACAGTCACCAGAAGGTTGATCAGGAGGAGGTCTTGGAGCCTCGGGCCGGGGCAAGTCCACCAGAAAGACAGACGCAAGTCCTAGAAGTGTCCAACCAGGAGAGAAGCAGAGGTGGCCCAGCCTGGGCAAAGAAAGAGAACAGTAATCATTTGTTCCACAAAACCAAAGCTCCGGGCATAGTCGTTTCTTAGAATCATCTACAGGGACTTGGAGCAGGGTCCAATGTTTGATAAATTCCCAGGGCCAAGGGGGACTATGTTCTGTGTGTCAATGGTCTATGAAACTTTGGGAGGAGAATTCAGGAAAGACTGGGGAATTGTGGTGCTATACATACACTTTCCTCTTGATTTCCTGTTTCCAATCAGAGAGATGTTTTTATTCTTTCTACCAATACCTGTGTCTATGGACTTAACTGTGCTCCTGCAAAAGTCTTATGCCAAGGCCCCACACCCCAGTAGGAGGGTGCTTGGGGCTGGGCCCTCTGTGAATCCACCAGTGCCATTATGAAAAGGGCCCCGGAGGGCCTGGTTCCCCCTGCCCTGTGGGTACACCTGAGAAGCCCCGTGCAAACCAGGACTCTGCCAGGCCCCACACTCAGCTGCCCTCCATAGCTGTGAGCAAACCGGCTTGTGTTCGCCAAGTCCCGGCCAGGCTGTTCGGTTATGCAGCCTCAGCTGATGACCACCACTGTGCTCTGAGTTACACACATGACAACAGTTCCACTGGATCAACAAGGCCATCTTTTAGAGGATGTGTGCGTGTTTCAACATACCCTGAACAGTGGATGAACATGCTTGTGCCTTATGCATACAAAAATGGCCGCACTGCTATCACTTCTAGTATCCAATCCAAACTACAGCCTATGCAAACCCGTGCAACGGGCTGAATTTCTTAATGGCATCACTTAAAAGAAAAGGGAATAAGAAGAGTTAGGGATGGATGGCGGAATAGTCTGGATGCCAGGGAAGCTCAGAATTAGCTTCTACCGGGGGCAGGGGAATTGCACGCTGCAGGAGACGGGTTCTCCGCCATGGGTCAGACCTGGCTGGGCTGTCTGGGGCTCAGGGCCTGTCCCGATCTGCTTCTGTTACACAGTTGTCGGGCCTCAGTACTGTCCTCAAGTACTCTTCTGTCTTTGCTTAGCAAGCACCAGCTGTCCTATTGAATCTAAGTTAAGTCCTTACTCAAAGAAGTCAATCCGGAGACTTAACCAGACGTGGTCACCTCCATCTCCAGCCGCCCCTCGATGCCCGCGTGGGGTGGAGTTCTCCTGGGTGCGTGTGGGAATGTGTCCACGTGTGCACACCTCCGTGTGTGTGAGAAGACTTCAGTGGGAAACATTTCCGTAGGAAAAAAAACACAGTTTAATAAACATACAGTCAAATTAGATTTTTATTGCAAAAATGTGCAGTTCCTTAACGTTTGACTGCCCTGCAGGGAGGAATCGGTGTAGAATTACAGCCTGAGAACCTGGGTTTGGGGTTTGGGCAGTGGGAGACTTGTTCCCAGACCTCCATGTCCAAATGCACTTCACAAGGCCTTTCACTGTGTATTTCTGATCACTGAGGAAGACTCGGTCTGTCCTTCCCGTTTCTGTGTACATCTGCAGTACGTGGTACAGCCGTCCTGGCTTGGGATTAGCACACACGTGCTGCTTCTCCATTCCTTTTACTTCCCATTCCCCGCCTCCTGGAAACAAGTTATGTTAGACTAAATATTTTTAAATGTGTCTCCCAGCTCAAAATCAATGATAAAATAGTCACGAAATTGCAGGTTTTACAGTGATTGCACATTGTCTGAAATTCAGACGTGTTTAATGCTCTGGTGCATTATCATCTGTGGACAGCTGCTACCGAGTCACGGAGGACAGGAAATGGATGTAAATGGAAAAGCAGACCGGCCGGTGCCCTCCCAGCCCAGGGAAGCCCCTGGGACTGGTCTCCACGCCGCAGGTGAGCCCAGCCCAAGGCCACGCAGGGCTGGGGCGCGGGACGTCAGCCCCGCCAGTGCATTGGCTAACTGTGGTCATTTGTGCATTCTATGGCTTCTCCGAGTCTGAATTTATTCACAAATCATGGCTGAAAAGAGCCTGGAGAGATAAGAGGTTGCACCGCACATTTATTTTTCCGTTGAATTATGTTAGCTACAAAAATGACCAGTGTACTATTAAACAGAGATTGCTCTAATTGGCTGAATAATTATATAAATAACCCTGATTTACAAGCGGCCATTCTCAATGTGTATTTATTACACCAAAACAGGGTCTGCAATGAGTGAAGACTCATTGCTTCACACCGTCAAGGACCCCTCCACGCGAGTCCCTGTTAACCCAGACAGCCGTGTGCCTGTTCCCCCTGCACAGGGGTAGCAGGACCAGAGACGCCCCTCTGTCCCTGGCCACCTGGCCCTCAGCGCCAGCCCTGGCAGGAAGGGGCCACTGCAGGGACAGCCGCTCTCCTGGATCCTATCCCAGCTGGGCTCCTCTGAATTACTTTAGCAATTCAGCTTTCTTTTTCAAAAAAGTGTCCAGTACATGGGCCTGTGTGGATTTCTTCATTCTTACTTTACTCTCACTTTATTTGCGCTCTTAGCTCTTTTGTTTTATTGTTGTGAGTTGCCGGATGATCTCTGCTCATTTTTCTACCGAATGTTGCCACGATTCTTCTTTCTCACTGTTCGTGGGTGTGCTGTGATACCACGTCAGTGGAGTGGATGGAGCAGGCTCCAAATCCATTCCCCCGCTCCTCGCAGAGCCTCGGTCTGCCATCCTGGATGGAGGACATTTCTTGTGTTAACTGATAGAACAGACACCGTCCTCCTTCTTAGCTGTTAGTAGCAGTTTACAGAGACCACTCACGGAGCGTGGACAGATGCCGGTGTTTGGAGGACTGGTCCCACACGGGATGACACACGGACATCATGTACACAGGAATTTGTCATCACCTCTGGGTCTCGGCTAACCAGTGTAGAAAGATTTAAGTAAGTCTTGTTCTGAGTAAGTATGGGAAGTACATGATTTTGATTTTTATTGGTTTAAATAAAATGCATTATTAAGATTAATTTTAACTGTCAACCTTTATTTTTTTTTTGGCAGAAGAATTTAGAATTGCATACTTGTGGTCCACATATTTCTGTTACTCAGAATGACAATGCAGTATTTTATGGCACGTATATGCATATTTCTTTGGAAGTTTGTTTTGGTGTAATATAATGCTTTCTAATGCTTTCAGAAGAGCTCACAGTCATTTTCTTTTCGAGTGATCTGAGCTGGTGATCACACCTTCTCTCCCAGGTCCCCAGCTTCCCCAGTGGCCCAGTTACCAGGCCTATGCAAGAGGTCTAGAGGTTTTGGCGCTTGGCTTTTTAAAGTAAAACATGTGTGCTACATTTATTCTGCCAAATAAATTTTAGAAGAATGTTTTAAACATTTAAGCAAATTTAAATAAAACTTAAGTTGGACTAGCACTTACTTTACAAATTAATTTATAAAATATGGTACAGTCATAACACTGAGAGCTTTTCGTTTCCATCATAAGCTCTTTTTGTTCAGTGATTCAAAGTCTACTTGCATGTGCATGGTAGGTAAACTATTTATCTTTTCATGTTTACCGTTGTCTATATCATACCCTTGGTGTGCACAAATGCATCCTTCTCCCTCGGTTCCCTTTGCCTCTTGACACGTCTGCTGGGATGTGTATGTTGTCCGTATTTATCTTAACAAATTACCTCTCATTAGTTCTAGAAATCCTCCAAGTAAGTCTTTTAAATTTGTAGGTGCACAGTCTTATCTTCTGCAACTACTGACAATATTGTCTTCTTCTCCCCATTATTCATAAATTGTACATTCTTCTTACCTTATTACATTGGCTTGAACTGACAGGAAAAAGTGATATTATTGATTGCATGATCTTTTCTTCTTAAGATTAATATAAAATCATCTTGCTTTAATACTAAATCTGACCTAAGCTGTTTGTTTCAGATGAAGGTCTTTAAAAATTATTAAGATGTTATTATTTCTATTTGTACATTACTAAGAATTTTTAATAACTAGCTTTATTTTCATAATACATCGCAAATACCTAATTTTGTCTTTTTGCCTGTTGGCTTGCTGCTACGAGGACTTATTTTGTTTTTCAGGACACCGCACTGCATTCCTAGAACAAAATTAATTTACTGATGATGTATAGAATATCTGACATGCTGTCAGTGTCACATCTTTACTATCACAACTGCACCAAGCAAATTTACATTTCATTGACTTGAGTTGACAGAGAGAGACGGAAACCTTAAGACTTTGCCATCCCACTGGTGCATACATGGTGACCAAACAGGGGTCTTCCAGCCTCTGTGGGTCAGAGAAAGGGGATGAGTGTGTCTCACACACAGCCTCCCGGTCCTCCGCCCTGTCCCCACCACCAACCTGGTGACTTTTAGCAACAGAGGAGACGGAACTTTCCCAGGACACTGTGCTGGCGCTTGGTGTCCACTGAGAGCATCCTCCTGGTTCTACCCTGAGGATCAGGTTAATGTCTGGCTGAGTCAGGAGCGCTGCACCCATCTCTTGTGAGAAAACTCTGAGGCCTATTAGGGCTGGGATAATCCGCCCCCTCGGGTGTGTAGAGATCTGACCTTAGACAGATAAACTGTTCCTCTCAAAAACCTCTAAAGTCCTGACTCCATTCGCCCCAGCCCCTAAAGCATACAATCCAAAGACTAACATGTGGCCAATAATGATGTGCCAAATATCCCATGCCCACCCTGGCTCCACCCCTGCCTTACCCTATCCAATAGTGATCCTGTAGTGCCACCCTGGCTCCACCCCCACCTTACTCTATATAAGCCTGTGCATTTCCTGAATAAAGTGGAAGTGTTCCCGAAACTTCCTGGAGTCTGCATGGTGATTCCGCCTTGCCCTCCCAGTCCAGGCCCCTGAACCTTGTTCTGTGAGCGGGCTCCCAGATGAAAACAACACTGGCAGGGCCTTCCAGCTGTGTCCTGGAGGGTGAGGGAAGAGCCCTCTGGTCCTCTCATGAGGTTTCTGGCCCTGGCTGGGGAGCTTCTTCCTGTGCTCTGTTCACTTCAGCCTAAGGGGTGGGGTCCGGCTTGTGAACCTTGGGGCACAGACGCTCAGCCGCAGCCCCGCCCAGGACCCAGCTCCCGCCTGTTGTCCCAGGGCTCTTTGTCCCTTACACTTGCTCTCTTTGTAACATTCTGTGCTTATTTACCTGTCTCTAGCCAAAGGGACATCGTTTTTTAAGTTTTAACCTTACTAATCAGTTCTCCATCCTGCTTTTCAAGAAGTTATTTTAACATATTTAAATGTATTTTTTGTGGTATATTCTCTTAAAGTCAATTTTTTTCTTACAGACCTAGGATATAAATAAAAAGAGAAACAAGCTATTTGAGTCCTATAAATTAGTGCTCAAGTCTATCTTAACATTGAACAAAACTTGATCTATCAGAAAACTAAGTTGTTTGGATGAATACAAAATTTTTGATTAGGGCTATTAATTGTACTCATATTTTCCTTATCTCTGGTTTTATGGTAATTTCCTTCACCTGCAAGGTGTTGAAAACCTTCTAACTTCACCAAAACAACTAGCTGGAGCTGGCAGCAACTTTTCCAATTTCTTGACTTGGAAATTCGAGTTGTGCCTCAAGCAGACTATGTCAGAGACTTGAAGCTGGAAGGTTCCAGAGCGCATTGCCAGTGCCTGCCTGCACCTGCCAGCACCCAGTCACTGCTGCACATCCCGAGCTCATGATTTGGAGGGCACTGGTGAACCTTTCTTATTGCCTTGAATCTCCACTCGTTTGCATGAAACATTTAGCTTAAACATTGCCTGATGTCATCTTTATAAATCTCGGATCCTCAGGGTTCACCTTCTCTGCTGTTTACTCAGAGCCTCGAAACAGCTGGGGTCCCTCTTTGTCCCTTTCCTGAACTCCCCTTTCCTCTGCTGGCCCAGAGCAGGGCCTCAATGCTAGAACATCCCACCCCGGACTGTCTTCTGGCTGCAGGTCCAGGAGAGACCCTGAGGCTCCCGAAGAGAGGGCTTTGCCACTGTTCTGCACAACTGTCAGACCTCACAGGAATGGCGGCCCTTGAGCAGATAGTGCAGGCTTTAGTTCATAAGGGCCAGAGGTGACCGGGCCAACTGTAAATGTGCAGGCAGACAAGAAGGAGGGTGCACAGGGCTGGTCGGAATAAACAGTGAATGTTCAGATAAGGCGGTCACAGCGAAACATCTTACCCCCACCCCGGCTTTGAACACACTTCCTGGAGACCCCTGCAGTAAGGTTCCTGTCCCCTGCCCAGTGTAGGATGCAGGCCTGAGGAAAAAACTGAAAGACAGAACTAAGAGTGAGAAAGTGGGCGCCAGCTCGACCAGTGCCGCTGCATCTGACAGTGCTGCCAGATCCAGGAGCTGACGTCTATGGGCAATCAGCTGGCGTAAAGGCAAGTTACGGCCGCTTCTGTGCAAATCAATGTAAACAAGGCTCATGGAGGACAAAGCTAGGAGCAGGATGGACAAAATATATGGTCGTGATTAGAGCACTGTCCTCTAGTCAGAAGATTTTAGTTGTGGGAGTGGAATTTGGTACGAGTTACTCTGACCTCAGCACACGGGCTTCGGGCAGACTGACTTTTCTTTTAACATTAAAAAGCTTTTTTATTAGTATATTTTAGGTGTATAATATAATAACACTCATCACTGGAAATTCGTACTCTCACATGATTTTCTTGGTTCTTATTTTTCCCCATTCCTCTGCCCTCCCTTCAACCCCTCAACCCCTCCTTATTTGCAAAGACTTTGTTTTAATTTTTTCATTTTCTCATATTAATTCCATTCCCTTTTCCTTTCCCCTACCCCTCTCACTTCCCCTACCCCTTTGCACCTTTTCTTCTTATTTCACAGTATCAGTTATACCTTTGGATCCTTATTTACACTTTCAGCTTATCACACCAGAGAAACTATTCAGGATTTACACGTGTGTCCTATTTATTTCACTCAAGAGTATGGCCTCAATATACATCCATTTAGCTATAAATGTCTCTAATTTCTCATTCTTTATGGCTGATTAGTACTCCATGTTATTTTTTAAAATCCCACATTTTCTTTGGAAATCAAAGCTCTGAAAACTATAGCACTCTGAAAAAAGAGATCAAAGAGGACATCAGAAAATGGAAAGATATCGCTTGCTCCTGGGTAGGAAGAACCAACATAGTGAAATTGGCCATATCTCTAAAACTGCTAAACAGGGCCGGGGATTTAGCTCAGTGGTGCCACTACCTGCATTGCAAACACAAGATCCTGAGTTTGATCCCCGGTACAGAAAAAAAAAAAAAAATCCAAAACTGCTATACAGATTCAATGCCATCCCAATTGAAATTCTAGCAGCACACTTCACAGACCTTGAGAAAACAATCCAAAAATTCATTTGGAACCAGAAGAGGCATAGAATAGCAAAAGTAATTCTAGGCAACAAAGACAAGGTGGGGGATACCACAACCCCCAACTTGAAACTATACTACAAAACCACTGTGATTAAAACAAAACAAAGCAAAACAAAACAAAAAAAGCAGCATGGTACTGGCAAAGAAACAGGCCTGAGGACCAATAGAACAGATTAAAAGCTGCAGAAACAACTCCAGACATACTCAGCCACCTCATCTTCGACAAAAGAGCCAAACATTCTCACTAGAGGATAGTCTCTTTAATAAATGGTGTTGGAGAAACTGGGTTTCAACTTGCCAAAGGTTAAAACTAGACTTATATCTCTTACCATGCACTAAAATAAAATAGAAATTAATCAAAGATGTAAATATTAAAACAGAAACACTAAACCAGCTGAAAGAGAGCTTAGGTAGAACTCTTGAAGATATTGGCATAGGAAAAGACTTTATGAACAAAACCTCAGTTGCATGTGAACTAGCACAAAGAATCAACAAGTGGGATCTCATCTTATTAAAAAGCATCTGCACAGCAAGAGAAATGACCAACAGAGCTAAGAGACAACAATAATGTGGGAAAAAAATTTTACCAGCTGTTCTTCAGACAAAGGTCTACTCTCTAGAATATACAAAGAACCTAAAAAATCAGACCTCCCAAATCTGGAGACCCAATCCACAAATGGGCATCTGAATTGAACAGATATTTCTCAGACAAAGAAGTAGAAATAGCAAATAAACACATGAAAAAATGCTCCACATCACTGGTCATTCAAGAGGTGCAAGTGAGAGCAACACTGAGATTCCTCCTCACCCCAGAAAGAGTGGCTGCTTTCATGAAATCACCCAATTACAAGTGCTGATGGGGTTTTGGGGAGAAAGGAACCCTTCTCCACTGCTGCTGGGAGTGTAGACTGGTGCAACCACTGTGGAAATCAGTGCGGAGATTCCTCAAAGAGCTAGGATTAGAAGTCCCATTTGACCCTGCTATTTCCTTGCTGGATATCTTCCCAAAAGAATTAAAAGGGTCATACCACAGTGACATATGCTCAACCATGTTTATAGTGGCACAGTTTGTAATGGCTAAAACTTGGAAACAACCCAATTGCCCATCAAGTGGAAACAGACTCACTTCTATAAATAGCCAGTTTCAGGGCTAGCTCTTCACAGCCTGCTTTGGGCGTAATCAATATTACGGTCCCCTGAACACACCACCCCACTGGTACTGGTGCTTTCTTAAGCAGCTCTAGAAGTCCTCTTTCCTGAGTGTCTTCACCAAGTGTGATTAAAATTTGGTGCGTTCTGCTGCAGCCAATGGAGGGGCAGGTTGAAAAACATGACACTGTGGCCTCACCCACCTTCTGCACCAAACCTGGCATGGCGTGACTTCTGGCTCTTCCCAAGGCAAAATGACCATAAATCGTGATTGGTTTGAATCAAATCAGGACATCAAGGCAACCACAACAGTTCCACTAAAGGTAAGAAAGAGGACTCCAGAGCTGCTGCAGAAAGTGGCAAAAATGGAGGGACGAGTGTGTTCAAAGTAAGGGGAGGATTCTGAGGTGGATTCATGGAAATGAGTCTTTTACTGAGATGGTTTATTCTCTTAATGTAAGCAATCACTGTAGTTTTTTATCACACCCCACATCCTGAAAAAAGTCCAATGACAAGGGCTACATTCCTAATTCCCCATGAGTTCTGCCTCCTTGACAGCCTGTCCCTTTGAGTACATGTTACCCTTCAAGTGTGAAAACATTCTTATTATGGGGAAGCTACGGTCAAACATTTGTGGAACCGGAGGACCCTGTGTTTCCTCAGAGCTATACTGCAGAGACATTGATGGATGGAAATGAGCTCACACGGCCCCCCTGGGGTACTTGAGTGTTAGCTGAATTACTCTCTGATCTGTGATTACAGCACTGTGGACAGCCGCTGGCAGACTACGGATAGCCCGCCCTCTGGTCCTCCTCCAGGTGTGTCCAGCAAAGCAGTCTCATCTGTTACATGGAAAGCACAGTGCAAGTTGGATCATGCAGGATTTCAAATTTCTTTAATTTAAAATCTATTTTAGTTGGGAGGTTGCAAAGGGCACTTCTGTCCCCTTCCCTGCTGGCTGCACACATTGGAAACACGGTCCTGAAGGCTGCTCCCATGAGCTCCTGGTAGGGAGAAGGACTCAGACCCCAGGAGCCTGGGTGAGAGGTTTTAAGGTGAAACTTCCACTGTTGTTTTTCTAATTGTGCAACAAGTACAGGAGAACAGGAATATATAATTATTGAAAACAACCAAATTATATAAATCGGGTAAAAAAATTCCACCCTAATAGATATTGCACATATTTCCTGGCATCTAGGTACAGCTGTCCCTGGTACCCTCAAAAATGACCCCTCACGAGGGCCACAGCCACACCTCCTGCATCTCTGCGGTTGGGCCGCTGTAAACAGGAACCAGAAGATGACCCATCAGTTCAGATGGTCCTCCTCCTCCC
>NW_022900913.1:1326374-1368843 GCF_012274545.1 Fukomys damarensis
CCGCCTCTCCTCCTCCTGTTCCTCCACCTCCTCCTCCTCCTCCCGCCTCTCCTCCTCCTGCTCCTCCTCCTCCCCCCTTCTCCTCATCACCGTCCTCCTCTTCCTCCTCTTATTCCTCCTCCTCTTCCTCCTCTTCCTGCCTTATGAAGCCACAGCCCCAAAGCCAGGCCAGGAAACTTCAGGTGCCATGGGTTCTAGAGACGATGCCACCCTCAGCCTGGCAGGCCGGTTCAACGCTCACTTCCGTGGGAGGGGCCTGGGCTCACGTCGCCTGCTGACAGTGTCCCCGCTGGAGCCTCATTGCCTCATGGAGGAGTGGCTTTTGAGCAGCTCACCCTCAGCCTGCATTCTCACAGCTGACACAGGTCAGCTCTCTCCTTGCAGACAGAGGCACTGGACAGGAGGCAGGCAGCCCAGCCCCTGGAAGAGGTCACGGTCCTGGGATATGGTTGGGCCACTACAATGTGGCAGTGACATGGCTCAGTCCTTCAGAGAAGCACTTAGGTGCCAGTGAGGTTTCCCAGCAGGCTCTGCCGCTTTACTGGATAATGTGCTAGGCCAGATGGACAGATGTGTTGAGGGACAACACAGCTGCTGGCCTCATCCCTTCCTGCAGGTAGCTGCCTGGACAGGGGAAGTAATAGCTGCTCATTTTGTGTGCTGCATTTCTGTCCATTCAACCCCAGCCCCGGACTGACTGGAGCTGCCGGATACTCCTCCACAGCTCACCATCCCCCAATCGGAGAAGTGGGTGCAGCAGGAGGCTCATGGGCACGGGTGCGCTTGCCCAGGTGGTGAAGCCTGCAGCTCACTCTGCTGAAGTGAGGAGGCCGTGCTTGGGCTCCCGCTGTGCAGCCTGGCTGCTCAGAGAAGATGGAGCTGCTCCTGCACCTCACAAGGAAAGAGCAGCCACAGAAGAGGAGCAGGACAGAGCCAGAGGAGGCTGGAGCATGCGCCAGTGACCGAGTAAGTGCATCCCAGGGCACATTTAACCCTCAGAGACTCCATTTCAGCATCTTTGCTTGTGATCTCAGACGTGCCACTCTCTGGTACTAAATCCTCTGTGCCGCAGTGACGAGAACAGGCACTGGTAGCTCGACTATCGTGATGCAAATCACGGGGAGGTGAGCAGGGGTCAGCAACTCCAGGCTTTCTGAGAGGGCTGGGCCTCACCTCCCAGTGTCTCTCTCAACCCCTCCGGCTGAGCTGACTCAGGGCAGCTGGGGGACAATGCGGTTTTCCTGGAATTCTGCGCTGGAGCAGCTGTAATATCTGGTTTTGCTGGGAAACACATGCAAGGGCAGCTACCTGCGCGCACCGGAAGAGGCTGGGCAGATGGGCGAGGGCCCTTTCCCTCCCTGGAGCCTGTGGGCGGGAAGAACTTCCCTCCTGGGGCCCGGAGACCCACGTGAGGCCGGACAGTGGGGTAGGGACAGCTCCACGACATGTGCCATGGCCCACCAGCCTCACGCAGTGAGAAACACACTTAAAGGTGAGCGCTCAGCTGCGACCGGCACCCTGCCACGTGAACGCCCAGCTTGGAGGGTCCTGGCAGAGGTGCTGTGTACCGAAGTCACAAGGCCTATTCTTGTCCCCCTTGCTGCTCCAAGTCCACCGTTACCAGGGTTGGGGAGGTGGCGGCAAGTTGAGAGTTTCCACGATGACCACAGACAGTGCAGTGAGTGACACCGCTGCTCTTGCCCTGCCCTGGACGAGGTGGCCTAAGGCTTCCCAAGACCCAAGGGGCAGGACCGGGTGCCAGCCAATGCTGGCATCGTCAGGGCTCCTCCCAGTCCCATGCTGGCCCAGCGGGACCCTGCCTGACCAGCAGTGCCATGAAGAGGGCAGAGGGGGCACAGACCCCTGGGTGACAGCGTGCCCTGCAGGGCCATCCTGTGCCACCTGTGAGTCTGGCTGGCTATAGGGTTTATACAACCCTGCCAGACAATGCAGAGGGAGAGAGTGTGTCCGGAAAGCAGGGACGGGGAGCTGGGGTTAGGGCTTCTACAGCCCCAGTAGCTGCAGATACTCAGGTCTTAGAGGTGGCAATTACTTGTGTCTGTTAGGGGTCACTGCAGCAAGGGACACACCCCACTCTGCTGTGCTCTGTGGCCCTACCTGGAATAAGAGCGTAGCTCAAGGTCATTGGCAGGTGTCCAGGGCTGCTCTGCGGCTGCTGGGGCACAGATAACGTCTTGCCCAGAGCCAGGCTCGGTGCTGCCTTGGGCCATCCACCGTCTGCTGCCCACGCTCTGGAAGACTGTGTCCTCGGCTTCCAGGGTTGGACTCTGAGAGTAATGGTGAGGTGCATGGTGGATTGCTGCTCCTAGGGGCTGTCCAAAATCACGCAGACACGCTGACACCTGAAACTTTCTGTCACTGCGAGCTCTGTGCCCACACCAAGAGTTAGCAGAAAACGAGAGCAAGACAGAAATGGCTAGACTCCCCACGGCTGGACAGTGAGCCTGTGGCCAGCGTCCATGCGGTGTGGGGGAGGAGGTGGGGCCGGCACATCCGGGTCTCCACCCCCAGTGGCCATCTGGAGCTTCCGGCAGCCAGTCCCAGCTTGTCCTTGGCCGTTGTCAGTTTGAGCAAGAAACACCCACGTGGCTGGCTTAGCACATCCATGGGGTGGCCAAGGGATCCACCCAAGAGGGAAGGCCACCCCTGCCTGGGCGGCACCAGGCAAGAGCTGTGACCTGGATGAGACAAGAAGAGGGAGAAGGAGGAAGGCCAAGGCCGCTCGCCTCTCCAGAGGAGCTCCAGGCTCAGCCGCTGTCTCCCGGCTTCCGGAGAGGACTCGCGCCAGTCCCTGTGCCACACTGGGCCTTCATCTCAGCTCTCCGAGCACACGCGGCCCTTCTACACCCTCCAAGCCCACCTGGTAAATCCACGAATGCTATATTAAATCTGTTTCCCACCGGGGGCGGGCCCAGCTGCTTGAGTGGCAGCTCTGTGAGTTTCTGTGTAGAACGGGAAACTCAACAGGTTTAATAAATGACTGCTGGGTAATAAATTAATAAATGGATGAATAAAAAAAGAAACGGAGAACAAAGACAAACGGCGAAACTGACAATAATCATATTCTAACGATATGCATTTAGCTGTGATTTGTAGGCAAACCAGGGTCCTCGATCAGAAGGAGGACAAGAAGGGTGTATGAGAAATGTGTGACCTTCACTCGGGAGACAGGTGCCGAGCCGACTCATCACTGTCTCGTGTGAGCTGCTGTGAATCTGTAAATGGAGGCCAGGTTTCAGTCTTCCTTCCTATCGTGTAGTTTGTTTCGATAAAAGCCAAACTCAGCCTGCACTCAGCGGACGTTTCCTGGACGGTGGATGGAGAGCTAGCACTTGCCAGCGGCCTGGCCCCTCTGGTGTCCAGAGCACTGGGTGTGGCCCCTGGGGTCCTCTGTCTGATGAGTAGACAGAGTCCCGCCCAAGCCGCCCGCCCACGTCTGCTGCCTCCTGGGCTGTGGACTTTGCATTGAGCCCCAGGTCCCTGCTCCTTACAGGGCTCAGCGACTCCTGCACGGCAGCACACTGCTGGGACCCCGGCCTCCCTGGGCACGGGCGCTGGCCTCATTTGCTGGCCAGTGCAGGAAGCCAAGCTCTCAGAGCTGCTAACTCCTGTAGAGCCGCAAACCTCTCAGAGACGTCCATTTCCTTGTATGCTGGAGACTGGGTTCTCCTCCTGGGACTGAGGAAGGGCTGGAAAGGAGCCAATGGGAGACATGCACGAGGCAGTTATCAGGGTGCAGCCCCACGGGCTCTCAGTGCTGAGGGGACGCGAGGGTCTGCTCCTCATGAGGGCCAAGAGCACACGGTCACCTGTCCCCACCTGTCTGGCTCCGCACCTGGTGGAGAACAGGTTAAGTCAGAGCGTCCTGGGCCGCTCAGGGCCCAGAGCCCATGGGGTCCAGGGGTCCCTGGGCACAGCCTCTCCTGCAGGGCATCCTTGTCCCTCTTGGCCTCTGAGGCCCAGATCTCCCTGTGAGAATCCACTCAGAGCTTGGATTTGGTTCAGAACTTTCTCATTGCTCCAGGTCTCCCTGCATCCCCATCTCCGCCAGGCTGTGGGACCCTGAGCTCTGTGATCTTGGGTCCTCCCTCTCGGAAGCTGTCCCGGCCTCTCACCAGGATAACTGACAGACATAGGCCTGAGCAAGGCCTCACCTGGGCGGCCCCGTGGGCGTCTTCGAGGGGAGGAATTTGAGCAAAAGGCAACACCACTGGTGGGAGGTAAACCAAGAATGACAAGGCTGGTACAGCTTGGTCACCAAGGCTGGCAGATGGTGGCCGGGCACAGAGCCCTTGGAAGGAGGCTGGTGGCAGCCTTGGATGGTGGCAGGTGGGACTGTCCAGTGAGGGGAAAGGGCATGGGACGTCACTCCGATGCCACCCGTGGGAGCCCCAGACTCTGCACTCAGGGGCGGTGCTTCGGGTCTGCTCTGTGACTTGGGGGGTGGCTGGGGTCCTCCACAGCTGCTGCAGTGTCCAGAGTCCAGGCTGTGGGTGGCCATCGGGCCCTGATGCTCCCTAGGGTTGGTTTGCAGGACCCTAAAGGCACATTTTCCCAGGGGGCCTTGCAGAAATGGACAGTGAGATCACAGTCAGGCACAGCCCTGGGGATTCTCCCAACCAGGAAGGCAAGGGTGTGCCAATTCCAAACTTCTGGCCTCTCAGGGATTACCCTCACTGCGCTCTCAGGGCTGGGAGGGTGGCAGGGCTCTGCTGAGCAGTGCTGTGCCCCTCCTCTTGCTGCCAGTGGCGTGGGGAGCAGCTGGTGCTTCCTGTGAACCCCACCAAAGGGCACCGTCCAGTGTTGCCCTGAGCCCGAGGCAAAGCGGCCAGGGGCCAAGCTGTGCTTCTGCTGACCACACTCACAGGTTGGGCGGTGTGCCTTTTCTGAGGTTAATGATGCTTGCTATTTCTGAAGCTCACCTATTTAGTGTGTATGTTTCAAAGAGCTTAACCGTGGGGTCGGCGTGATTCTGTCTCCACCATCCAGGGACACATGTGCCTCCTCCGAGTGTCCCTGTGCTCCATGGTGGGTTTTGCATGTGCATAGAGTGCTTACCCAGAGACGTCTTGCAACATCTTCCAGCTGGTGAGACCCCACCTGGAGTGCGGTGAGTTCTTTCTGGCTGCAGGAGACTGCACACAGGCATGGGCCAGGGCCTGAGCACCTAGTTTTCTGGGTGTCTTTCGCCCTGGCGGTCAGACCCAGGGACCTGGCCTTCTGCAGAGAACACAGGGACTTGGCGGGCACCAAGCAGGTGGGGTCCCCAGTGCCCCTGATTTGTACAGCCCTGATGTCTGGGCCCCCCTTATTCAGAATCCAGGACAGGTGTGGGAAACGTCCCATCCAGGTCCCCTCAGGTGTCCTGGATGGATCCACATCTGGCTCCCAGACTTCTTGCTGTATTATGGATGTTGGATGGGAATACACTTCTTCAAATGTGGGCCATTTAAATCCAGCTAACGTTATGGCTCTCATTTGTGAAGTAAAAGCCAGAAGAGCATCCGTCCTTGGTGTGATGCCATGCAGATTAATTAACCAGAGCTAAGTATATGGAAAAATAAAAACATCGACTGCTGCCCAAGGCAGCATGGGCCTCCACCCAGGGCCAGGCGCCTCCTTCCCAGGCCTCACCTCCCTTCCGGCCAGGGCTTCCTCTTCGGGGAGCATTTCTTCTCCATTTTCACAGACACATGTGCAGAAGACACCGGGGTGAAGTCCCTGAGCAGGGACATGCGGGCCACACACTCCTGGCTCTGCCCCACTTTCAGGGTCGGTGGAGCTGCACAGCCCAGGTGCCCTGGGGCAGAGCCCCCGCCGCCACCTACGGAGTGGACACAGGGTCCGTCTTGGTCCTCCCGCTGGCTCGCCTCACTAGGGCACTGGCTCTCTGCTCGTCTGCTCCACCCAGGTGCCCTCGGAAAGTGCGTCCCCTGCTCAGATGCCCGTGGGAAGGTCACACAGCCTGCATGTGACCTTCAGCTGGCTTCTGTGCTCAGCCCCAGAGCTGGCCTGCTCAGGGCCTCAGCGCCTTGGGAGGCAGCAGGCCTGAGAGGCGAGGCATGGGTGGCAGCGTCCCTCCACTTCCCAAGGGTTTTGCAGCTCGACCTCTGGGTCCTCCTCTGCCTGCTGGACTTCTTGGCCCCCTCAGGTCTCCATCCCAGGCTATGTGGCCCTCTCCCCCAAGAGACCCTCATGCATGGCCTCTGTGCAGGGTCCTGTGGAGGAGCACCTTCCTGGTGTCCCCTAGCTGCCGCCCGTGCTCCCCAGCATGGTGGATGGCACCAGTCTAAGGCCCAAGCTCAGGGCCACTTGAGGATGAGAATGGAATCAGCCACGGGCCTGGCCAGGGGCATCATTCTGACTGAGAAGCTGCCTGGCAGAGATGCCTGGTGAAGTACATGGGGTCCTGGAGCAAAAGATGGTCAAAGTGGGAAGGCCTGTCACGTGGCCACAAACCATCCTCCCCAAACCCAGCTTTCTTCAGCCACTAGCATGGGCTCATGGGGAAGCTGCCCACTGTGCCCACCCAGGCAGTGCCAGGCAGGCCCTCTGCCCTGGCTGAGGACACAGCCCTGGCATGGTCCCATCTGCAGGGGTCTCCAGCCCCCGAGCACGGGCAGATGCCGAGGCCCCCGTGGGCAGTGCTGCCCATCCCAGCATCCTGCAAGGAAGTCCTGCAAGCTTCTGTTGGTCCCTCAGAAGGAAAGGAAAGGAGTCAGGGACACACAGCACGGCATCCCTGAGGCCCAGGTTGGGGCGGACACTGAGTGGACCGCATTGTGCTGTTTTCTATTGTAGGTCTGCACAGCACGTGGCACTGCCCCTCCCGCCCACACAGCGGGGTCCTCCTGGGGTTGCAGGAGGGCCTTGCACGTCCTGCGGAGTCCCCTAGCACTGTGTCTACCAGCAAACGGCCATGAGACTGGGTCGTGAGAATAGGTGTGGAGAAGGAGCCGTCGTGCTCCTGGTGGGCTTCCGTCCCTGGACAACTGCCGGGCACCGGCCCTGCTGCGAGCAGCCGCGGTGGCAGGTTTGTCTGCCACCTGCGCGGAGCTGGCAGCGTCCCCAGCCTGGGCTCTCCCTCCCAGCCTCTGGTGTCCTCCAGGCTGCAGCTCCTGTGTGCGGGAAGCAGATGACTTCCCGGGCCAGCTCCCGCTCGCAGCAGGCAGGAGCAGCAGTGACTGATTGGCTGAAACATGAGGATTAATGGGTATTTATATTTCATTAAATTTTATGCTCACTGGAGAATAATGTATCACTCGCAGATATCGAAACATATGTCAACCCTATCCACTTACATATAATTCAATTTGACTTAAATGCATTGATCAAATTTTATTAAAGTCCAATATATCTCACAAAAAGGCCTGCTAATGCGGAATTGTCCCTTCAGAGTCACTGATGAAAGAGGCGATTGTGCTACGAGTCTATTTATGCCACCTTTGAGGGAAGAGAGAGGTGGTTGTGGGTGGAACACTCATTACAAGGTGGCAAGGGCCTCCTGGAGACCTCGCAAGTGAGACTTTGAGGCAAACTCAAGCGAGGGGCTTGGCCGTAGTGATCCCAGTGGGTCCGGCTCTGAGGGGGACAGTGTCATTTTGCCTGTCTCCAGGAACAGCTGCAAAGACCTGGCTGTACGCCTGCCTGGCTGCACAGCCCCCCGAGCCCTGGGCCTGAGTCACATAGGGCCGATGCCAGCTTCATAGTCCCCAGGTGGGAGGTCACCCATGGGCTCAGCCATCCTGGAATGGTGCTGGGCTCTGTAACTTCCGCCCTCATCCCTGCTCTGTGTTTGTGAAGCACAGGAGCAGGATGCAGCAGCCTAGGAGGAAGGCAGCACCTCACTCAGGGATATGGCCAGGGATTCAGCAGAGCATGTGGTAGTGGGTCCCGCGCGCCCACGAGGGAGCTGCTCTGCTCCCCAGGGAAGTGCTCGCCTCCTCTGTATAACTTTTTACTTTTCCTGGGATTGGATATGCGCACTTTCGATAGATCTCTCGAATAAGTAGCAATCATTAAGATAGAGCTGCCTAGGCTTTTTCCGTGCCACGCACATGAGCCAAAATGTAGACGCAAGCGCCTTCAACTGGAAGGTCTGCTCGCAGACTGCCAGCTTTTCCTTCAGCGCCTCTGCCTGGAGTCAGAGTGGGCGCAGCCTCCAGCCTACAAGGGCCTCCCCAGGGCCCTCTGCAGCGGTTCCCTTCAGAAACACTGTCCGCCCTGGAAGGAACTGGCGAGGCGGTGAGGCCTGGTCCCCGTCCTCTAAGCAGCTGCTGCAAAGCCACCCTGAGGGCCGCCCATCCGGGTGTGGGGGACAGGTAGTGGCATGGATTGGCGAGGTCAGCGCCTCCCTGTATCAGGGTGCACGCAGGCTGAGAGCTCCCCGGGCTTGGGGGTGCCAGCCTCTGCATGGCTGCCAGGGGCAGGGACAGCGGTCACCAGCCTCGAGGCACTGAGGAAGGGGACACTGGTGACAGGGACCCAGCATGGCCTGGCTGAAGCAAGCACGGGTAAGTGACCTCTGTGTTCTCAGCCCCGGAAACCTGGCCTCTCTGTCCCAGGGCGGGAGAAGGGTGTGTGCAGGGTCTGCTGCTCCCCGGTCCTTCACCCACAACCCCAAGTCTGGAAATGGAGATGCAGGTGCCAACAGAGGCCCTGCCCTGTGCTGGCCACGCCGACTCACCCATGCAGGCTCTGCTCTTGGGAAGGTTCCCTAGGAGACTCTGAGGTCACCCACATTCTTTCAGGTACCAGTGGCTTCCCTCCCCTCCGGGCTCAGCCTTTCTCCCTGCCTGGGAAACCCTCTGCCCCTCTATGCCAGGCTCCATGCAGCGTGGCCCACTTCAGATGGCAGCATCCAGACCCCTTAGTCCTGGGGACCTGGAGTGGCTCTCACTCCGCCGGTGCACTGCATGGGCGTGGCTTGGGCACTCGGGAGCCTGGGACACGGGAGCAGCCTGGACGGCCCATCATTTTCAAGACGGTTGCACGCACGCTGGTGAAGGCCCTCGGAATCCAGCACCTCTGGAGTCTCTGGTACCCGGGGGGCGCGCAGAGCTGCAAGGGCGGGGTCCTGAGGGCAGGGCCTTCTCCCAGCTCTGCTCCAGCCCTGTTGGGGGACAGGGTGTGGCCAAGAAGAAAGGGAGGCGTGGATAGAAAGGCGGCCAGGACAGAGGCAACCTTTGGCCCACGGGCCACTGGATGTGAGTGGGTAGGTGTGAGCCAAGGAAGGCGGAGAGCCAGGCTCTGCACAGAGTCCCAAAGGCCACGTTCAAGGGCACTGGGACCAGAAACGCAGGGGCTGGCAGGAGAGGAGCCCAGAGCCCGTGAACGCTGCTGGTGGCACCTCCAGGAGAACACACCGGAATCCAAAGAGGACACGGAGGGGCCTCTGAAGGCAGGTGTGCTTGGTTGGGCTGTTGCGCTCCTCCTGCTTTCGATTGGGTCTGGTTTGAGTTGCTGAGCGGGTGGGGACTTTGAGAGATGCCGCCTCGAGGTTGGGAGCTGGGGTCTCCCCAGGGCTGGTCCAGGGGCACAGACCAGAGGTGACTCGCCGGGCAGGGAAGTGAGCTGGAATATCCCTGGCCTGGAGAGAGCTGCACCGAGATGCTGGGGGATCCACACCAGCGAGGCAGACCCAGCCACCCTGCCTGGGGAGAACGAAGGAATGGCTGAGCCCCGGGGGCTCTGGGGCACCGTGCAGCAGCAGGGCCCTCCGACAGGGCAGGCACCGTCTGTGGGGCTGTCCAGCCTGTCTCTGGGAGCTCCTGGGACAGACAGGGAGGGCGAGGCAGGTCCCGAGCTGAGGACCGGGCTGCGGGGACCAGCACCTGGAGCAGGCGTGGGAAGCTGCCAGGAGCCCCATCTCCTGCCTATGGGCCATCGGCTCTCAGGAGACCTGACAGCCGGGAATCGCTGGGCGGGTTAAACTCGCCTGTAAAGCAGGATCACTTTGCAGTGTGTTTTCTGTGAGGCAGAAAACTTGGAGTCAATGCAGGATGTGTGTGGAAAGCCCCTGCCCAGGTGGACACCGAGGCACGTTTGTTGTTCTGCATGGGGCCGCTTCCAAACACTGGCTGTGTGCAGCCCAGGACAGCAAGAAGGGTCCAGTCCTAAGGGGAACCTCAGCACTGCTTCCCAACACTTCCCCAGAAGAGCTGTGTTTAAAATAAACCAAGCTGCATGAGGTCTGCATACCTGTCATCCCAGCACTCTGGGAGGCTGAGGCAGGAGTGTCACACGTTGGAGCCCAGCTTGGACAACTGACTGAATGAGGGAGACCCTGTCTCAAAATAAAAAATAAGAAAGGGCTGGAGATGTAGCTCAGTCCAAAGGCCCTGGGTTCAACCCCAGTACTACAAAAATAGCTGATACATACATACATACACTGACACATAGATAAAATTTTAAAATTAAATTTATTAAAAATACATAAGAGAGATACAACATCTTGGTTTGCAATAAAGCAATAAAGCAGACAAAAGTTGCAGCCTTGGGACAGAAAACCAAGTTGGTCTGCTGCTTCAAAACTTACAGCCCTGCCGGGCGTCGTGGTGCATGCCTGTAATCCCAGCACTCGGGAGGCTGAGGCAGGAGGATCGCTGTGAGTTCACGACCAGCCTGGGCTACATAGTGAGTTCCAGGTCAGCCTCACCTACATAGTGAGACCCTATCTCAAAAAAACAAAAACAAAGAAACAAACAAAAACCTTACGGCCCTGCCCTGGCAGGGAGCAGCCACTATTTTGTGATCAGTGGTCGGTGGGCAGGAGCCTGCAGGGCTGAGCTGAGCAGGGCCCTGTTCACTTGGCACTGTGGCATTGTCAGAGGCCACCCAGGGGTATCTGCTGAAGGACAGCGGCCTGGGCTCAGGGTGTGGCCACCCCTGTGGGAGCCTCGGCAGGCAGCCCAGGGACCCGAGCCTGCCAAGTGGCCTCCCTGACCCAACCTCAGAAGTCGCACAGGGTCCCTTTGGGGCCCAGGCAAAGCCTGCCCAGAGTCAGGTGGGATGGGCACGTGCTTTTCTAGCAAGGGGGAGGCGGTTCTTGCTGCCACACCTGGCCAGCATTCGCAGTACTTCCAAGGGACCACACCTGCTGGACAGCTGTCACCAATCTTGCTGGACTTAGTGGATGGCAGTGAGCTCCTAGAGGTTGAGAATTTTCAGCTGCAAATTCCGAGCACATGGTCATGAAGTTCCGAGACTAGGAAGGCCTCTCCGCCCTGAAGACTCGCTCTGCTCCGTGGGAGCACAGTCCTTCCGGGATGGTGGCTGGGGCTTCGCAGCCCGGGACGCCCGGCCAGGCCCCTGTGCAGGGCTCAGCGTGCCTCTGCGTGGCGCTGAGCAGCCCTCAGGGAATCTGTAGAACCGCCTCCACCTGTCCGGATGCCCGGGTCAGGGTAGCCACGGCACATTTTTGGGGACCGCGCCTGAGGCGCACTCTGTGAGAGGGGCTGGTCCTCTGAACAGAAGCTTAAAATCCACAAGGGTTCAGGGAATGAATTCCACTTTGTTTGTTTTACATTTTTAAAACAATAGAGGGCAGGAGTTTCAAACTGATTTCAAAAGACTCCTTTAGTATTTTCCCCTTAACCTAAGAAGCTTTTCCTATCTATCCTGTATTTTGCAATGACTTTCAAAAGTACTTGTACAGCGGCATTCCAAATGTCATTTACAGCGCTGTTTATAATGTTTTCTAGGTATTAACCTTAGACTTATTTAAAAACATCCTCTCTTCGTCACATTTACGTCTCGCTCAGAATTAGGAAAGTTGTCTGAAGTGTTTTAACTCGTCGGTCTGACTTATGGAAAAACGGATCATTAGTGGGCTGCGGGTGGATGGATGGATGGAAGATGGGAGGCCATGACGGGTGAGACAACGGAAGATGGATGGATGGACAGACAGAAAAATCCAAAGCAGAATGAGCAGAGGAGTCCTGCGCAGGATTCTCCTGGGAAGGGCTCGGGCTCGCACTGTGCCCTGGAGCAGCAGTGAGGCCCCTGGCCACGTGGTGAGGAGCCCGCGCCCCCACAACTGCATGCTGGGCTGAGCCCCCTCCCCAGCAGAGGCCTCCTGTGGTGGTGCAGAGCCTCCCCTGGGTGTTCTTGGGGGGCGGGTGGAGGCCAGGCCGGCAGCGGGGGCCGAGTGCACTCATCCGTGCCAACTGCCTGGCGGGCTTTGCTCTTTCTCCCCCACTCTCTTCAGTCTGCTTGGCGCTATCAGCAGCCGGGGTTGGGGCCACTGATTCCTGGCTGACGGGTCTGTGCCCCCTCAGCTTGGCAGCAGCTCCCAGAAGCATAGTTCCTGCCCGGTGTGACCCCCAATGTCCCGCATTGCCTGGTGTCCCCGGCTGAGAGCCGCCTAGCTAAAGTACCGAATCGCCTGCTTTGTGCCCACAGTTAACATGACACTGTAACCTGCACCTTCGGTGAGCGGGGAATCAAAGGGACACCGCCCTCTGAACTGCCCCTGCGCCCCTTCCCTGGGACACCGATCCTGCCTGGGGCCTGACTGCTGGGCTAGGAATCAGGTCACCCTCTGCCGGTCCCCGCTGAGTTTCCGACGAGCCTATGCCCGGTGCTGACCATACACAGGGCACAATGCCCCCCTGCTACGGACCGAGGCACCTTCGCAAGGCCAACTCTCCGGCTGATGCAGGTACAAACTACCTGGGCATTCAGATGCCAGAGCAGCAAAGAAGGTGCCATCAATCTTTCATGCTAAGAGATACATAAATTATAAACAAATATGTCTCTGGTCTCGTCGGACAGCATGGAGATCAAAGACACGATGGAGATTCACCGGCCGCTGTGGTGCGACCGCTCTGCTCCAGGGCTGTGCTGACGGACAGCCTAGGAGCTGCCAGCTCTTGGCCCATCTGTCACCGCACACTTACCTCCTGTGGTTTTAAGTAATCAATACGGGCGCTGGAGTCACCTACTGCTACCTCCGCTACCTCCTATTTTGTCCACTCATAAATTATGGATCGCTGCACAACATCAAGTCTACAATTTCGATTGCATTTGCTAATCATTGATCAATAATTCAGGAGCCGCTTCTCCTTCCAGGGCCCCTGCTTCCTGCAGCATATGGTACCAGGCTGGTGCAGAGACAACCCACGCCAGCCTCTGCTCTCCCTGCGTGCTGGGGTGGGCCCCACACTTCTGCTCGGCGCCTTCCGCTGGGCCCTGGGCTCACTGATGCTGCCCTAGACAGAGGCCCTGGCAGGGCCTGACGGGCACAGGGGCACCAGAGCCTCAGGCGTCTGCTGCAGACTTCGGTGCTACGACCGGCTGACTTCCATAATGTGAAGGCAGTGCGGTTCATGGACCCCGAGGCGCGCCTGCCTGTGCACCTCACTTAGTGTAAGCTGCAGTCTCACGAAGCCTGGCTTGGCCTCTCGGGGGGTGTGTCCTGCCCTGTGCAGCATGGAGGGGCACACAAAGTGCTCCATTCACACGCACACACGCACCCACGCACCCACGCACCTGCCCGCGCTGACTCCCGGGCCAGACAGACTGGACTCTGCGTGGCTCAAGGCCTTTCCGCCCACTTCTCCGTGCCCAGTGGGACGGTGAGGCGAAAACTCACAGTCCTTGCTGTGGCATCCGCAGCCCAAGGGGAAGGAAGCCTTCTCTCCACTTCAGGGAAGCCGGGCCTCCTTCCCGCATGCAGGGCAGGTGCTGCTGGTGGTGGAGATGGGCGGGGAGGAGGTGGGAGAGGGACGCCCGGCACCGCGACAGCCAGGAGACCTTTCCCACAAGGCTGCGGGCCCTGGACAGGGGAGGCTGCACCTTGTCCCCAGGCTGGCAGCTGAGGAGAGAGGAGGCGCTGCTGCTGGAAAGGGCAGCCTGGCCCATTGTCCCCAGCCCTGCAGGAGGGCGGCCACTCCAGCAAGGCTCTCAATAACTTTCAAAACTGTAAGAAAGGAAACAGCAGGAAGGGCCAGAGAGGAGGGGAGAGGAAGGAGCAGGCAGGGCAGCAGGAGTTGCTGATGGAGCAGAAAACAAAACTCTCCTTTCAGTGGAGAGAGAAAGAGAAGGGAGGGCAATGGCTCTGAGGATGTGAGTGACAGTGAGGATGGCCGGGATGAGATCCGGCAGAGGGGCACCGAAGGGAAATATCACCCAGGCCGGCCGAGGCCTCACCTCGGCCTGCACCGCGGGTCCATCACCTTGTCCTGCTCCCAGCGATGTGGGGACGGGGGCCGGGGTGGGTGGCGACCGAGCTCCCACCCTTCTGCCCACCGCACAGGACCCACCCTGACTGGCCCAGAGGGGTGGCAGGCGGTGCTGCAGGCCCTGCCGAAGCTCTGTGGCTGCCACACATCCCAGCCAGCCGGTCACCGAGGGCCCTCTCCGTCACCCCTCGACTCCCACAATCCCAGTAGTGTCCCTTTTGGAGTCCCATGACCCACAGCAGGAATCTGGAAAGCCGCTGGAGACTTGTCCTGAAGGCAAGGGATCAGAACACTGGCCAGGAAAGCTGACGGAGGGCTGGGGCCCGGACCCAGAATGGGGGCCCTGAGCTTCTGCACAGGGAGCCTGGCCCCTGGGGACCCCTTTCCCGCATTCTGGAAGCGCAAACTTGAGAGCCTATTCTGTGGCCTGTGACAGACGGGACCCAGAGCCTGCAGTGTGGTCCTCACAAGGGGTGGACGCCGTGCTCCCAGGAGCTGAGCTGCTCTTCCCTGCAGGCCGAGCCCTGACCCAGGGAGGAGCCCAGGACTCCTCTGCCCACAGGGCCGTCCCTTCTGCCTTTGGGCCTCAAGCATCACTAAGTTGAGCAGGGTCAGCTCCAGTGCAGACTCGGCACCATCACACCACCTGTGAATCAGGCCAGCCCTTCCATATTCTGTCTGTCTGTCTGTCTGTCTCTATCACACCTATCCATACATCTATCACCTGTTTTTTCATTCAGATCCGTTATACCCAGGATCCAGTCATTACCTGACCATCTATCTGTCATGATGTTTCTTATTGGCAAATTCCATTTTTCTTTTAAAATATCAATGACCCATTCCCCCAGTGGCCGGAGGACAGGGACAATGTTCTTACCCCGTCCCTCTCCACCACTTCGTGCTCAGGGATGAACGTGGTTGGCAGAAGGGACAGGGACTTGCTGGGTCCCGAGGAGGAAGAGGAGGGGTCTTCTACAGCCCGGCCGTCAGCCACCGGCTCTGACTGTGCCAGTCAGGGCTCTGGCAGTTTCCTTGGTGCCCGGGACAAGAGAATCTGCTGCCTGGCAGCCCGTGATGGGGCCTGGCCCTTTGTGCTGTGCGGCTTAGAGAGGCTCGGCCGTCCCAGCCCGTCCATGCTTCTGTCCCCATGCACCTGTACACGAGTCCCTCTGCTGCTTCCCGGGAGGCTGGGCAGCCGCTCTGGAAGCCCCTGAGCCCTGCCTCCTGCTGCAGCCCCACGAGCCCCAGGCTTCCTGTCCTGCCTCACCGCAGCTGCCCGGTCCGAGTCACCTCGTGGCCCTGCTTCATGTCTGCGCACTGGATCCGTCTGACCGTGCAAGTGGCGCTGAGGCCCTGAGTCCTCAGGGTCCCCGTGTCCTGGTGGACTCAGGCCGCCATGGAGTGCCACCTTGGATTTTGCAGCGCTTTCCGGACTTCCTCTTAGTCTTGTGTGTGCGTGTTCACACGTGTACACTGTTCCTCCATGTGTGTGCACGTGTGTGCACATGTGTGTGCGTTCAGTAAGGCAGCCTGCCTCAAGCAGGCCGAGGGATGTGCGCTGAAGATGGGTCCCCATTCTGGGTGTCTCCAAGTCTCTGTCCGCGTCCAGCAGATGTGCCCAAGAAGCCCCTGTGGCCACACGGGCCTGGGGGAAGACAGGCCCAAAGCAGCAGGCATCCTCGGGTCTGTGGGAGCTCAGGTGAGGAAAATAGGAAAGTGGCCACAGCCCCTAGTGGTGCTTGCTCAAGAAGGTAATATTTACAAGGCACTTCTGCATCTCTGAGCACAGTGCCAGGGACACCAAAAGGGAGGAGCTTCTCCCCGTGCCCAGCCACTGTGGCTCCCAAAGGCCCGCCTGTGGGACACAGGGCATGGCCCACCGTGAGTCCCCACTGGGCACAGGAGGCTTGGGGCTGAGGGCTGAGGACCCAGGCTGACAGTGTGCAGACGGCAGCATCGGGGCCAGGCCCTGCGGTGAGGAGCTCTGGGCCTGGCTGGCGAAGGACCTGGGCACCTGGCTCCCGGCTGCCCTCTGCAGAGTCTGCAGGGCCTGCAGGTGGAGCTGAGCTCAGGTCTGCTGTGAGCAGGGCCTCCTCCTGCAGACCACAGGAAGGACACGACACCCAGGGTGGGTGGCGAGGGGCCCACTTGAAATCTTCCTGAAGCTGTGTTCGGTTGAAGGCCGAAGGAGCGGAAACTATTTCCCTGTAAACACAGCTTTTCTGCTAAGACCACATTTCACAGGAACCGTTAGAAGTTTGGCGTCTGATTTGAGACACAATATAAAAGTAAGTGGTACACAGTGGGAAGACCTGTTCCTGTGAAAAAGCAAGCAAAAGATTGCAATGATTGCTTAGGTGAACTTTATGCTGAAATGACACCACATTTTGTGTTTAAACTTCATGGGTGTCTTTCCACTTAAAACCAGCCCCTGCACAGCTCCGAGTTGCGTGGGCGGTCGCCATCCGTCTCTACTGCTCGTCGTGGGGCCACGTGGGAACCAAGGCTCGGCTGGGGTGAGCAGCGCACAGACAAGCCGCGGACTTCCTGCAGGCAGGCTGGGCGTCGGAGGGTGGCACAGCACCGCGCGTCCCCGTCCGTCTCTCACCTCTGGGTGCTCGGTGGCGACTCGGCAGAGATGAAGACCCAGCATGGCCGCTCCCCGGCGCTGCGGAAAAGGCGCTTCCTTTCTCGACTTCCTCCTTCTACGTCCTCCGACCGCTTCATTCCTCTCCTCTTTCCCTCTGCTTACTTCCTCCTCCTCCACTTCCTCTTCTTCCTACCTCCCCTTCCTCCGCTGCTCTCTTCCGTGCTCCTCCCAGCCCGAGGGCCAGACGTGAGTGCTGAGCACCGCCTTGAAGGCCGACTGTGCACTCCTGGATTTTCCAGGCGCGGCTGGGTGGGGCCGAGGAGGTAACTCCGGGATAATCCCAGGTAACCCAGTTTCACTGAATAATGATTAGAAATGGAAAAATAAGGGCCAAGCGGCATGAGAGACCAAGACAGCCCCCCGCTCAGATGTCACACGGGGTTCAACACTTGAATTTCGGGGGACGCAGATTTTCAGTCCACACAGACTCAGAGAACAGAACTGAGTGGACCCCTGAGGCTGGGTGCTGCAGGCTGGGCTGCTGAGGAAAGACACCAGCGACGGTGGCAGAGGACCAGGAGGGCAGAGGGCAGAGGGCGGGCTCCCCGGGTGTGAAGCGCCTGGGTCCAATCCCACACCTGAGCGGGGTGGGCCGGGGCCGCCCACAGCACATCTTTGAGCCAGGCTCGGCGCCACACCTGTATCCCAGCCTCTGGGAGCCCGAAGAGGACCCCAAATTTGAATCTGCCTGGGCAGCTTAGCAAGACCTTGTTCCAAAATCAAAACTAAAGAGGGCTGAGGATGTCGCTCAATGCTGATCCCCAGCACCACAACATAAAAGGATAAAAGGTAAGAGAGTGAAACAAAACCCCCTCTGGGGCTCCTTCCGCAGGCAGCACTGCTGGCCCCCTTCCCTCACGACAGCAGCAAGTGGACAGTAACAGTGCTGGCCCCTGGGGCCTGTGATAAGCAGAGCTGCTCTGAGCAGAGCCCGACCAACAGCCTGATGCAAAACTGCAAACAGCATCTGGGACTGCGGGAGTGTGGCCCAGGTGCGGGGGCTCTGGGGCAGCTGGCACACTGGACAGCACGGCCGTGCCACCACGGAGCCTGCAGCCCCACATCCGGGTGCACTCGGGAGAGGGTGGCCGAGGGACACTGCAGGGCCGAACTCATGTTGGCACTGACGCGAGAGCCCCAGAGTGCGGGGACCACGGCCCTTTGCTGGTGAGCAGGTTGGAACCCTGCACACTGCGGTCTGCTCAGGAGTCCACAGTAGGAACGGCACAGACAGGCACCCCATGGCCCCACGTGTGCTGAGGGGACAGTCCAGGCAGCAAGGCAACTCCATGTCCGTACAGGTGCGGAAATGGTAGGCTGTGACAGGAAACAGACCAGAGCTCGGAGGGACCCCGGGGACGACCCAAGCCCATGCTACGACACGGCCTCTCACTGTGTGTGGGAATGAGGGGGCTCACTGCGCGACAACTGATCCCCATAAGGAGCACAGGGCAGTTCAGCATGACTGGAGTAAGGATAGTGCGGCTAAGTGCAGCTGAAGGGACGTCCCTGAGGGAAGGTGCCTGCACCATCTCAGCCTGGCAACTCGGAAGGGCCTGGGCACCTGGCTCCAGAGCAGACCCTTCAGGAGGGTCAGAGGGAGCCGCACAGGAGCCCAGGTCCCTCCCTGGTCATAGGCACTGGGCAGCCTGACAGAGCTGATCCAGACTCCAACTCGCCCTTCTCCCAGTGTTCACAATAGTCGGGACTCAGAGGCCAGAGCAGGCGGGGCCTGTGCAGAAACCCGGGGTCTGAGTCCCCTACAGCTCCTGGCCTTGGCAGGGGCCCAGGGCCACTGCCTGCTGACACTGCCCAGAAATTCAACTCAAGTTTTCGCCACCACAGTGCTCGAGGCAAGTGGAGAGGGCTGGGCCAGCTCCTTGTGCTCCTCCCACACGTGCTGGCTGCTCTGCTGCCCCAAAACAGGGTGGCCTGGGGAAAAGTGGAAGCAAGCGAGGGCACGCACCCCACTGAGTGACATTGAGGGCCCCTGCTGTTCAGAGTCAACATCCTGAAGGAGCCCTTGTATTTCTAAGTCTCCTTTCTTCCCCTGCTCTTGTCCGAGCCCACCCTGTCATTCATTGCCCAGTCAGACATCCTTGAATCCCTGCAGTGGAGGGGATCTTCTTGGTGCTGCTGACGTCTCAGGGCATCACCACAGCCTGAGGCTTCTGGAAGGTTCTGTCGCCCGCCTGGCTGGTGGGGTTAGTGTCCATGTGAAGCCAAGGCTCTGTGGTCCTCATCCTGTGGCACTGTGGGAAGGTGAGGGCCCTCAGAGGGGTGGCCTCATGCGAGGAAGTGCACCACTGCGTGTGGCTTGGAAAGGGGCATTGGGGTCCCAGCCCTTTCCCCTTTCTCCCCTTTCTGCCACCATGATGCTCTGCCTCTCCATGGGTCCAGAGACGAGGGCCAGCAGACCATGGACCAGCACCTCTGAAACCATGAGCCTAGGTAACTCCTTCAGGTGTTTATCTCAGGGAGATCTGACTTGCAGAGTCCCTGCTCAGGCGAAAGATCCCCGCCGTCCTTCACCTCTGCCTCTCTGTTGGATGTAGCTCCTCTCCTTCTCTCCCTTCCACACTGGCCGACCTTGGCTTTGTTGGGTCCTCTGTCCTCTTCTCGGCCGTCATTGTGTTCACTCTCAAATGAGCTGTGAATTCACAGAAGGTGGGAGGTTCCGTTTCCCCCTTCACACCCAGCTCCGTGCTAAGCGCAGTTAAGTGCCTCATAAGAGTTCTCTGATGAGAGTAACGACATGCGGGTGGTAACGGGGCTTAACTTCCTCCCGGGAGAGTTTATGTCTTTGAGAACCGGGCTCCTGGAATTAAATTTCGATGGGAAGTTATCTCCTTTACATCTGTGGTGAGCCACGGGGCTGGTGGCTTAATGGAGGGTGAGGCGACTGACGGCTGCCGTGTGGACTCTGCATCCCCCGGCCCAGGGCCACCACCAGCTCAGGACAGCTTCACCCTGCACAGCCCGTTCCGAGTCCATGGGCTCCAACCGCGCGTTCAGAATCATTTTGTTCTCTGGGAGATCAATCAGCAGGAAACACTGTCGGAAGCGGCAGACTAGCTTTTCAGGGGGGCATGCAGGTATTGGAAGGCTCACCTCCCCTCACAAGCTGCCACGCTTGCTGGGATACGTGGTTCATTTTTGTGGCACACAGTCTCTCTGTGCCACCTATGCAGGGCTCTCCTATCCTTGTGGGCACAGGATAACTTCGTGGGGTGCTTTGGGCCTGCAGCCTTTGTCTATAGAAACAGACCAGGCCCACTGGGGCCCTAGCTAGACAGGGGCTGCTGACCAGGGAAGCTCCTAGCCAGGCAGGGGCGGCCTGCAGGGTGTCAGGCTGTGAGCGAGGCCCAGACAGTGAGGAGGGTACCGGCACAGTGAGCAGGACGTCAGGGGACAGAGAATCGGGGGTCCCGTCCTTCCATCGCCCACCCAAGTACACCGCACAGACCCGCACACACTTCCTGTGCTCTTGCCTGGTCCGGGGTCCTGGAGCTGCCACACACCCCTGAAGGAGACGCCTGTGGTCACCCTTGGTCCCACACCCCAGGGGAGCTGGGCCAGCTGGGCTGCACATGCTAGGGACAGTGGGGTTGGGCGGCAGCCCCAGAGAGGGCACGGATGTCAGTGAGGGTGGTGCTGAGAACCTTTGGGAGAGGAGGAGCCAGGAGCTCCAGGCCCTTTTCTTTGTTTAAAGCTCAGTGCGGCGCCAAGTCCAGCCTGGGCGCAGAGGGGCTCAGATGGCAACCAACTTCCCCTTTTTAAGTTTTGCTTAAAGGCAGGCTCTGTGTTCCTCTGGGGGTGTTACTAACTGGTCTACAGCAGACTTCGTGGGGCCCTGTTCTGCTCACAGCAGGAGAGCAGGGGCCCTCGAGAGTCCTGTCCCACAGTGTGCCCACGTCCTCTCCATGCTGTCCACGGACACCTGGACACCTTCAGTCTCCTCGATGACACTCAGTTGGGGGCCACACTCAGCACCCTGGCTTCAGCCCCTTTTGTGGCTGTGTCATGCAGTGGAGGAGGGGGTAAAAATGGACTTGCTAATTAAAACTCATAAAGGAAGAATTAAATTCCATCCTTTAACCGCGCCATTTATTGTCATGGATACAACAGGGGAGCCACGCTGAGGGGAACTCAAGGAGCAAGTTGTGCACAGCAGAGAAACTGGCTCTGGAAACAGTAACAGAGGGGGTGTGCGCCTGGCCTGCCCCACACAGCTGCACCCACAGCTGAGTTCAGATGAGAAGAGGCCTAAGTCGGTCCCGAGTCAGGGCTGCAGGACACCTGGGCATTCCGGAGCAGCAGTGCAGAAGTGTGCAGTGCCATGCAGTCAAACGGAGAGGTTTCTGCTCTTAAAGATGGCTGGAGACACAAGCAGGTTCACTGGCCCAGTCCAGCGGGGTGGCAGATGGGAAGTGCAGCAGCGCCGGCCGTATTTGAGCACCAAGTCTGAGCAGGGCCTGCGTCTCCCTGTGTCCCCACGGCAAGAGCCTCACACGGTTCTGCTAGGAATCAAGTTAATTGGGTTTGCTGTAAGGTTGCTGTCCTTCCTGCTGGAAGCCCTCCAGGTTTGCTGCCGCCTTCCCGGTCACCAGACGCCCGGCCACCCTGTAGCCTGGACTTCAATCAGCTCTGGCGTCCTCCTCCTAATGATGCGCGGAGATGATGAATGCAATGCAAATGACGGTGCAGGGCCCGGCCGCAGCGCCAGCGTCATGAATACCCGCCCTCCGCCGGGTCCATCACTGTCAGCCCGGCTGGCACTGCAGCGGGGGGCGGCCGCGGGCCAGGCATGGTGGGGTTTTCCTCCCCATATGCTTTGATTCGTCTTTCGCTGAATATTTGTTTGGCAACCAGAGTTCCAATATATTTCCAGCTGAGATGATAACTATTTTGGGTGAACAAGCAAATAGCTAATGTAGAGCAGAGTAAATACCAGTCAGGAATGGGTCTAGGAGCACGGTGGGTGAGGAGGTGATTTGACCGGGGAGGCCGGACTGGTCTCCACAGGGAGCTGAGAGCCAGCTGGCCTGAGAGGGAAGACGGCGCCCTCAGGTTTTTCCCAGGATCTCCCGACCTGAAATGCTCCGTGGCCATGGCGACAGGGTTGGGGACACAGCCTCCTGGAAGGTGTTTGTTAAGGGCCTCCCTTGGGGCAGCTGAGAAGGAACAGGTGCACAGTGTCTTAGGGCGGTGGCTGTTGCTCTTCCCTTGTGACAAAGCAGTGTGTCAGAGGTCTCCCGTGAGTGGGGCTTGGTGCCACAGGCGTATAATCACAGCACTTTGGGAGGCTGAGGCAGGAGGATCACAATTTCAAGTCCAGCCTTGGCAACTTAGTAACTTAGCAATACTCTGCCTCAGAATTTCAGGGTGGTAGTGGGAGAAATGCTGGAGATGTAGCTCTACACAGGTCCCCAGTACCACACAAAGTAGCAGCACGTGGCCACAGTGGATGAATTTGGCCGTGCCTCCTCAGAGACTCCAGCCCCTGCTGCCCCCATCCAGCACACCAATCTCCTCTGCCTTTCTCCCGATCCTCTATGCTGCACTCCACCTACGTCATCCAAGGAGAAGCCAGCGGAGCCTTCCGCCTCCCACGAGTGTGTGAGGAGGGCAAAGCCCCCTCCCCCACAGGCCGGCCCCACCAAAGGGCAGCGATCTCCATCTGGTACCCACGCTTGGGCCCTCAGGCCTGGGGAGGTCCAGGGCAGCCACGCTCAGAGCGTGTGTGGGACCTGCAGGGGACAGGAGGGGAGGGATCTGGGGCTGCCCTCCCTTCTCCCAAGACTGGACACCTCTTCCGATCCCAGGCCGGCCTCCCTGCCCTCCCCACACCCCCCCACCCGACGCATGCTGGGATCCTCCACGGATCCCAGGAGCAGAACTGCAGGACTGGGAGCGGTGGGAGAGGACCAGCCTCTCAAACCGGGGGCCTGAGCACTCATTTGATATCCTCTAGCTCGGTTTCCCCATCTGGAACATGCACTATCAGCCACGAGGAGGGAATGAGGGTCTGGACATGGGTTCTTGGGCCCATGTGTGTGAACGCAGCGAGTGTGGAGGGCCTGCCGGGAAAGCCTGGCAGCCCGCATGGCCGTCACTCACCTCCCACCCTGCTCTCTACAGTGGGTCTTGCCCATCCCAGTGGTGAGGTGGCGTTGAGGTTGGACCCTGCTGGGTGTCTGCCTGGGCCGTCCACCTGGCCTGAGGGACCCCGCAGTATGCTGTGGGGTCTTTGGACACAGAGCAGCCCTGCAGCAGGCTAGCTTGGCCCCTGACTCCCCAGGGAGCAGCTGGTGTGCCTCTCGGGCCAGCCCTGCCTTCTGGAGGTTCAGGAGACCCATGGCTGACTGCCCATCTGTGGTCTGTGCACCCGTGGGTGCTAAAGCCAGGCCACTGTCTTGAGCCCGAGTCCTGCGGGGAGGCGTAGGGGCAGGGCCACTGTCCAGACCCCACCAGCCATGAACCTGTGGCTTTCGTCAGGTTTGCCGCTCCCACAGGCACTGGAATGTCCCGGCAGGAGTCGGTTGCCATGGTTTGCTGGCTAGGATGTGCCATGTCCGGTGGGCACCGGGGGAAGCACGTAGACCATGAAGGGCTCTGATCTCTGGCACCCAGCCTCCGCTCTGGCTGGCGGGCTGGCTGCAGCGAGCGCTGGGCGTGGCCAAGAGCCTCCCAGTTCTGACGCCCAGCCCTGGGACCCGGGCTGGTGAGACACCGCTGCTGGGTACGTCTCACAGATTCCTTTCGATGGATTCCAGAAGTTGATGCTGGAAATGATTAAAACTTCATGAGTAACCATCTGAGTGAGTGGTAATGCAGAGCAATTAAGTCTCAGGCTCCATTTTTTAAATTTCAATACCGCGGTTCTGCTTCTAAGTTGGTAATTTATGGGCACAGCAGCCTAACTTGACAGTGAGGAAAACCACTGCTCCTTTCCTTCAACCATTCTCTATGGCTAGAAGATATCTTTTTAAATTGGTGTTTTATTAAAATTAACATCCTAAAGTTACATTTTATAATTATATTTCCTTCCTTAATGGGAAATCACAAAAATGTCTTTACTTAAAAGGCAAAGTAATTTCTCTTTCAAGTAAATAAACACAAATTAACTTCCATCTGTCCATAGGTTAACTATTTTATTTTCTTAGTGTAATGACAGCAAAAAAATAAAGGGAGACAAAATGTTTTGTTACCTTTGTACCTAATACAGCTTTGGCACTCTTTCTAGCGTGTTAGCCAATTCCAATAACATCGGCAACGTGAGGAAATAAATTAGACATTTTAATTGTGAGATTATAACATACTGATGGAAGACCTGGGCAGAAGCCAAAACAAATTTTAATGACAAAACAATAATCTAAGCGAAGTAGAAACATTAGGCTCTATGCGCTTCGCACAAAATACAGAAGCCGCATTAGGAGCACTCCCAAGCTTATGAAACTGGTTAACTGCAGACAGCAGAAGTGATGAAGGGGCCGACAGTCATTACCCATAAAGCACAGAGCTGTGAGCTGTAAATCAAAAGTAAGAGCGTTGGTAACTGATATCTCAGGTAACCGCCAGTAATGGATGCCCTGCTGGAGACTGCGAAAGGTCAGAAGATTCACAATAAAGAGTGGCAGGGCCCAGTCCCGCGTGCCTATGACTTAGGGCGCCCCTGCCCCACACAACAGCTCTGCACCCAGTGCAGTCAGAGGCGGGTGGAGGGAGCCGGGCAGGCCGTGGGTGCTGCTGGGCTCGGACCCTGAGGCAGGAGGGCCGCCAGGACCTGGAGCGCTGGCCCTCTGCCTCCTCCCTGGCCTGCAGCATGCAGTCTTCTGCCCCCCGTGCCTGGCACGGAGTGGCACGGAACTCAGGGCGGAGAGATGGAGGGCTGAGGCCGCTGTCACTCGGCCTCATTAATTTTAATCAGTTTTATTGAGTCGTAACTGACACAAGAAAGACTCTCATACTTTATCTGCAGTTTGATGCATTTTGATAAATGCACACAGAGACGCCACTGAGATCGAGACACAGGGCACCGCCTGCCCAGGATGCTGCTTCAGGCCCTGCCCGTAGAGGCCTTTCCAGGCAGCACGGGCTCCCACCCCAGCCGGCTCCTCTGCCTGCTTGGGAATCCGGCAGAGGGGCCGTGCCGGGCTTGCGGGCTCCCCTCGGGCTGCACAGGGCCGCGGGGCTCTCTGCGATGGCGTGTGGGATCCAGGGCCTTCTGTACCCTTCTCCCGGCGAGCAAGGGGTTGTCTCCAGAGTGGGGCTGTAAGGAGGAAAAGGCTCCCGCCAATGTTTTTCAAGCTCACCTTCATGGGCACAGCTGTCATTTCTCCAAGGTAAATATTTAGGAACGGGTTCGGCAGTCACGAGTGTTTAACCACGATCGCGTTGCGAAACTGCTACCCCACCGACTGCACCGGCAGAGATAGGAGAGCTCGTTCCTTCTGTTTCCTGCAGCGGTTTGCCCTGCTATCCTAAGTGTTCAGAGGATTCTGGGCTGTTTGAATTCAGTGGGCAGGGACTTCTGTGGAGCGCCTCGCGTGTGTTTACAAGCCATTTACAGATCCCCTTTTGTGAAATAGCCACCCACACAGTCCACCCATTTTTATTAGAATGTGTCTTTTTACAAGAATTTTTGTATTGTGGTTTATTTGTATACGTTTACGTGTACATTGAGGTAGATACATTTATATTGCAGAAAAATAGGTTATCCAAATATACACACACACACATGCCTGGCAAGCCAAACAGAGAAGTGTGCGTACAGCATCAGCGTACATTCTGGAGACCGGCAGTTGTGCCGCTACTTCCTCCCAGGCTGTTTCAGGTCTTTGACGTTGACTGTCTTCGAAGACCCCAGCGTTTCAAAGTGGATGGAGTCCTCCAGGTTACAGTTCTCATCTCAGTGTAACAAAATGCACTCAATATAACCGAACTGCTCTCCTCGTGGCTGTATCTGTCCCATCCTTCCTGTTTCATTGCTGTCTTCATATCTCACACGCACCTCTGCAGAGGTGCGGGTGGGTCTGGCTTCTCCACACAGCCGCAAGCCTCCCTTGTAACTGCCGTGATTATAATGTACTCACTACCGTGGTTTGGGTCCATCTACCATTTTATGTTCTGGTGAGCATTCAGTCATTCTGCTGTTCCTTCTCTTGCTATTTTCACTGAATTGATGAGTTTAACAGTTCTTTCATTTAATCTATTAGCTTATAACCTGTAACTCTCATTGGTATTTTCAGAGATTACTCTAGGGATAATAAGAGGCATCCAAAACCTCTCAGTCTATTTAGAATCAGAAATTGGGATCCCTCACACTTCTCACTTGCTGCCCGGTGTTTTCTGTTGCTCACTTCAGAAACACAGTCACCTTTCCTGAATATCATCCTGTGAGCCTGTGACACATGTTTGTAATTGTTACGTTTTTACTTGAGCAGAGATAAGATCCTCATTATACAGAGTTACTGTTTTTTCTCTGACACAGCTGGTTATCTTTTAAATAAATTAGGAGGTGAAAAGAAGCAGTGTTTTCTGTTTACCTACCTGCTCCCACTTCTGGTCTCCTTGTGTGTCTTCCTGGGACGCTGTCCTGCCCAGTCTCGTCGTTACACTGCCACATCACCCTCGGGAGGGATCCTGGTGGGAGCAGAATCTTTTCCTTCAGCTGCCGCCCCTGCGTCCTCTGGCTGTGGTTGCTGCAGAGTGACCAGTAGGCTCCTGTCCCTGCTCCTGTACCTCGGTGCGGCTTGCTGTGTTTCGTGTGTCAGCTGCTTTCACCACCATCTCGCTGACTCGTTTCCTACTGTGTGGCCAGGCCACACCTGGGAGGGTTCGTTTTCTGCCTCTCTGTCTGTTTCGTCCGTCTGAGCCTCCACACCCCCAACACCCGCCACTGCCAGGCAGTTTCTTAGGAATAGAAATCAAAGGGCGAAACTCGCGATCATTATTTGCTCCATTTTCCCACCCACCGCTGGTCCTCCTGGTTTCTGACACTAGACCCCGAGCCCTTTCTTGCGAGTCCCCAGGCTGCCCATTCTTCCCGTTTTCTCTCTCAGGCGGGACTGTATCCCTCCCACCCCTCTGTCCCCAGCTAAGAGACCTTCCCCGCCCGATGCTCCTCTCAGCCAGCTTGCTTTCCCAGCTCTGGAGTCTTTGTCCTCAGTCTGTTCTGTGCTGAGGTAACTTACTCTCTTGTGTGAGCCTGCTTTTCTGTAGTTATTTGTGCTGTGCAGACAGGGCCTGCATGCCCCAGGAAGAGCCAGCTCTATATTATCTCATCTAAAGCTGCACCGAGAGAAAGGGAGGTAAAAATGCAACAATTAGCTGCTTAATTCATTCAGTGCCGATAACCGAGTCAGATAATCATGTTTTTAGGGTTAAAGATATTTCCTGAATCTCCTCTTCATCTGCTGCTGTGTGGGCACGTTTGGAGATGGAATCCAGATGATGTCGCCACATTATCGTCTCTGCTTCTCTCATTAATTTGGTATCATGCCCTCGTTTGTATGTCATTAGGCCAATTACTCCTCTTCACTAGGAACTCTTTTGTCCACATGGAATCACAATTTGGCGGGAACCTAACTGTTCACAGATGTGTTTCCCGATTTTAGGTTCACAGTTTGGTTCTCCCTGTGGTTGGTGGCATCCCTGTGACACCTGAGAGCCCGGGGCCGAGCGGGGTCCCCAGGACATGACCCCCCCATAACGCTTCCAGGCAGGACTGGGATGTCCCGGAAGCCCCTCGCCCTGCGGCCTCCCTCTTACTTTCCCAATTTGAAGTTTGAATTCCAGCATACAAACCGCGGTGTCCAAGTCGCTGGGAAGCCGGAGTCCTCACTGTGGGCTTCCTCTGCCCCTGTGCTCCCTCATCCGTTCCGGTCATGTCCTCAGGACAGTCTGGGCTAGGCCTGCACGGAGACCCCGACCTTCTAGAAGCTTCTGGGCAGCAGGAGACTGACCTGAGGCACAAGGACAGCACAAGCGAGACCCAGAAAGGAGCGATGGTGTTGGAACCGGGGGAGGCAGCGGGGAGGTGACGTTGGAGAAAGCAGAAGGACAGGGAGGAGGGGCAGGGAGCAGGAGCAGGAGGGGGCCCTGAAGTGGATTGAGAGACGTTTGAAGCCAAGCTCAAGGACCAGCTGTGTTCTGCCTCTGGGACAGCTGTGCCACACTGCAGTTTCCAGCCTGTACCTCGGGTGTCCTGCAGGGCTGGAGGGCAGGAATGGCTGGATGCATGGGCTTCACCCGCTGGCAGTGAGGTCTGCATGCCCCGCACCCGGACGGCCTGAGCGGATCAGCAAAAGACATACCCTGCCTGGCTCCCAGGCCTCCCCGTTAGCCCTCCACACTGCTGCTAACCACACAGCAGGCCTTGAAGAAAGGCGGGGATCAAATTCAAACACCTTCACACTCGATTTTCTGTAAATGCACCTCTAAGAAGTACTTTTATTTTCACCGTGAACCACCCGCCCCACAACACACCCTGAGCTGTGACCCCAAGAGTGTCTCCCTGCATGGACCAGAGGCTTCCAGAGGACCACTGGACCTGAGGACAGTCTCCTCATCCCCTCAGACATAAGGGACCTGGGTCAGGGAACTCAGTGGACTGAGGGATGCTGAGAGGGCTGGTGACTTGCACTTGTGTGAGTCTGTGACAGCCTCTCCGGGGTAGATGGGAATGGCGTCAGGAGACAGAGAGAGACCCTCCTGCGGATGACAGGCAAGGAGCTGGAGGAGGAGGCTGCTCTCAGGCATCCCCCTCCCTGCCCTCCATGAGCCCTTCCAGGCTCCTCACCCCTGAGCCCAGCCTTGCCCCCCAAGCACACAGAGCAGAGGCCCCTCACAGCCTCCGTCCATCCAGACCTCCAGAACCGACAGCCCTCCTCTCACGTCCTCCTGCTCCTGTGGTCCAGAGGACACCTGGCCCCTGGGTTGGTGCTGAGGTGGCTGGGTGAACTTGTGGCAGGGAGGGAGAAGGCTGGGGTCTCTGAGGGTCCCTGGGATGTGGCATCGCCTAGAGCAGACTGACGCACACCAGGGCCCACAGGCGCCACCAGGCATTTGGAGCATAACACTGCCCACTCAAAGCAGACCTGCTGACCATTCACCTTAGTTTCAAAGACCTGGCCCTGTGGCCTCTTGTGTCCCTCTGTTCCTGGCTCCCTTAAACCTCCACTCCCTGGAACAGAGCACCAGGCCATGGGCCAAATCCTGGCCCTTGAGAGCTCTCCTTTGACCCACCGGGGCCCCCAGGGATCTCTGCTGCAGACCTGCCCTTTGGGTTCAGCAAGGTGTCAGGGTTTATGTCTGGAAAGAGGTCCCTAATGCCTCCTGTGGTGGCAGCCAGTACCTGCAGAAGCTGAGGGGAGCATGGGGAGATCCCGGACTGCCAGGAGGCAGCGCCTGGACAGAGGGGAGGTCAATGGGGAGGGGCCTGCAAGGCCCATCTCCCTCCCCTCCTCCCTGTGCAGCTGTCTGCTTCCTACCTGTCATGGCCTGAGCAGCTCTGCTCCACCAGGCCCCTCTGCTGTGCTGCCCAGCCTTGGAGCCAGCTGTCCGCCTACCTCTCCTTCCTTAAGTTGTGGTCGTCAGGACTTTGTTCCAGCCCTGAGGGGCGTGATGGTGACCTGTGGCCTTCCCTTCCGGGCAGCATCTCTTCCCTGGCTATGCTGGGCCCCAGCCCCCCAGGAAGGGTCAGCCCCATCTGCCCTGCTCCCCCAGCTCTGCCCTTCATTGATTCCCCTCCTGCAGGGCTCAGAAGACATTTCTGTGACTGTGTGCCCTTTCCTACCAGCCCTGCTCTAAGGACACAATACCTCGGCTCTCCCTGGAAGACTGGGTGGGTCTTGGCTTGAAAGAGGGAGTGAGTACAGGACTTGCTGGGAAAATTCATGGCCCAGTGCCCGGGAGAGGTCAGCACCACCGCAGGTGGCTGCAGGTGGACAGAGGGTGCCCTTCGAAGCGCCTGGATTCTCAGGTGCAGACTCAACCCCAGGACCAGGTCGTTGGATAGAAGGAGATCGCACAGCCATCTGATTTCCATCACCCGCAAATGACGCCAGGAGAGGAGCAGCATTGTTCCAGGCCTGTGCTCCGAGGTCAGCCTGGCCCCCAGGCTCGCCCGATGGGCGGGGCATGGGCTGGACGGAGCTGGCATCCGGAGGTGGCCCCTCATGCACCCCTGGCCATGATAGGGAGCTGGAGGACCCAGGCCCACGCATTCCGCAGCGAGTTCAGGGGCCGCTGTGCTCAGCGCAACGCTGTTCAGCTTCAGGATTTTACCCACCAGACGGAGGATTCGAAAGGATGACAGATCTCCCCAGGGGCAACTAAAGTTCCAACTCTTCAGTAAACGAAGCATTGGGAGCACGGAGCCCTTGTTAGAACGCAGGTGTCCAGCTGCGGCAGGTGTGGGGTGTGCCGGGCGCTGCCCCGGGTCACTGGGGAAGGGGAGGGGAGCACCGAGGCCCTGGAGCTGCCCCTGGCCTCGGCAGGAGCGGAGGCGGGCTGCATTGGGAAAGCGCACTGTCAGAAAGTATAAATTCTGTTTAATTTTAGGAAGAAATAATGGAACCAGTTCTGTAAGATAAAAGTCCAGATATTTTCTGAGCTTTATGCTGGGCCAGTGAAGTTTTAATTACATCTGGAAACAAACGTTAGAATCCCAAGAGTTGGTATGGTTTTAAAATCATTCCTAAGCATGACTGGGTGGACAGGCGAGTTTCCAGGAACGACCAAACTTTGTCTCTTGTTACCTTTACTTAACTTCGAGGAACAAGGGACTTATTTAAAAGAGGGGAACGCCCACAAACTTTTATTTTTCCCTTTGCAAAATGCAGGCCTGTGTTCTATGAAAGAAAGACAACCAGCTCACCTAATCGGCCTTTTATTGGCTAATCAAGCCTCTCATGAACAATTCATCGGATCAGAAGTTCACAGGCCTTTGTTGCTGTGTCCGTGAAATGCCTGGGCCCCAGGGGCTGAAACGGAATGACCCGCTTGCTCTCTCAATCGGTGATGAATAATTTGCAGAGGCGACTCGACTTACCCCGCCTGTGCCCAGGTCCCCGCCCTGGCCGTGGGGGCTGCGAGGCTGCCCTCTGACAAGGGCAGAGGCGGCCTCCCTATCGGACGCGCTAATTTAAGCTTGTAATGTAAGACGTGTGAAATCCCATCCCAGGAACAGGAGCTGCCGGCCAGCCTGCGCCCGGCCCTCCGGGTGCCCCGGGTCCTGCAGGAGGAAAGAGGCCCCAGTGCCCGCCCAGCAGCGGCCGGCATGAGGTCCTGCAGGTCTGGCCATGTGCTTGCGAGGGAGCGTGGGATCCCCCTGTGAACCTGGAAACATGGCATCTCCTAACCCCACCTGGGTGGAGCTGCTTTGTGTCATTCCTGTCTCTCCAGTCCTCTGTGACTTTCCCTCTCAGAGCAGGAGTCTGATGCCACAGCGTCAGAGATGGTCACTCTACACCACCAGGCTCGCCATACACCTGTGTGAGCCACATTGTTCCATAAACCAGGCATGGTGGTCCACGCCTGTAATCCCAGCACTCGGGAGGCTGAGGCAGGAGGACTGCTGTGAGTTCACAGCCAGCTTGGATTACATAGTGAGCTCAGGGCCAGCCTGAACTACACAGACCCTGTCTCAAAAAAGCAAACAAAAATAAGATAGAATAATAAAACTCCAAGTTAGTTGAAGGGACATAAAGTGCTTGCTACAAAAATTCCAGAAAGTGAACATGAAGTCAAGTTTATTGTTGGTTCTTAGCACTGGGCCTTTTGGGGGAGCACTGCACCCAGAAGATGGGGCACAGGATTGGTTAGCTCTGTACTCTCCGTGCAGTCCTGCCTCAAGGTAGACAGTCTGTGGAGATCGGCTGAAGTGAATCGAGTCTGGACTGAGCTCGGCACAGCCCCAGGCAGCCCGGGCAGCATGGCTCCTCTGGCAGCTGTGGGTCTACTGTCGGCCTCACCACGAGGTGCAGTGGGCGCCCGGGCACAGCCTGGGGGGTTCACAGAAGCACCCCTGCCCCTCAGGAAGAGGCTTCTCCAAGAGGCTGGACAGCTCTCTGCTCTCTTCCTGGTGTTGCTCACTTATTGGGCTACATCTATTTCTATTGATGAGGCAAGCATGAGATTTTAAAAATTAAGTATGGGGTAGCCATATTAACTTCATTTCTTCATCTGCCTGAAAAGTGAAAGCAGCCACTCTGGGGTGTAAGGCGTGGACGCTGTGGGGGAAAGTGCAGAACTGAGAGTGCCGCCTGTCTGTCAAGACCACCTGGGACCTTCCAGGGTGCAAGGCGGCGTCCGCGCTTCAGTGCCAGTGGCCCTCTCCGACGTCTGCCCGGGATAGCCCAGCCCCTGTCTCGGCCGGGCTTGGTGAGCGCCCTCCCATGGGTCAGGTCAGCAGCAGCGAAGAGGCCAGGGAGGACGGCCACGGGGAGAGGGGGACTGCCTGTCCCAGGTGCTCTCAGTGTAACGAAGTGCACAGTGACGGCTCATGACAATGATCTTCAGCAGCCAGGAAGTAATCACGTTCAAAGAGCTCTATTTCCAGAGTTCACTTCAGTTCAACAAATATTTCCTGTCAGCTAAATGTGTAGGGGCCGTTGCGGGCCCTGGGGTGTACACAGGAGGGGTGCAGGAGCGCTGGGAGGGCTCGGCCCCAGGAGCATCTGGGCCAGGGTCTCCCTTGCTGGGGTGTCCCGGCCCTGGCCCCAGGAGATGCGGTGTGGAAGAAACTGCAGGCTGCAGGGCCGGCCTCACCAGCCCTGTCCACCTGAGGACTTGGAACCAGCGGCGCTGTCTTCCCTGCAGGATAGAAGGACATTATGGGGCAGGCTCCAGAAAAAAGACCTCCATCAACTCACAAATGCTGGGGCCCACGAGGGCACAGAGAGGTACAGGGGGGAGGAGGAAGAAGAGGAGGAGGAGCACATGCAGGAGGAGGAGGAGGGAGTCGCCAGCCAAGAGAAAGTGGAGAGAGGGCTGACTGTGCAGCACGGGAGACACACGCAGAAAGCACCCGGGAGACACCTCAGGGTGGACCTACGCGAGCCGGACACTTTTGCGGGACCCTGAGTGCAAACTCTAATGGGGGGCGTGGCTGTCATGGACGCTGGGGGCTGGAAGGGGAGACCATCCTCCAAGACCCTACTTCTGGATGGGGGATAGAGAGCAGCAGAGAGGAGCGAGAAGCCGCTGGCCGCTCTGCACGTGCTCCTCCCACGTGGGCAGTCATCACGGAGGGACGCGGAAGTCAGAGAGGACAAGGCCCTGGGCGGAGCGGGGGCAGAGGTGGGGACACTGACTCGGACTGGAGGTCCTGTGTGGCTCTCTCACATTCAGGCGCACGAACAGAGTGCGCAACCTACACCACGAGCAGGGAAGACTGACAAAGGAGAGCTACTTGGCAGAAAACAAGACTGAAAGAGAAACACAAAGAGCAGGGAACTGTGTGGGAAATTGCAAACAACAACCAAGACGGGGAACAAAGCCAACCACAATGAGCATTAGGAGGCGTGATCAGAAAGTGCACTGAACGCTGAAACAGAAGCTTCTGAAATTCACTACAGCAAACTGCCACAAATCCCCCTCGCTTTGAGCGTACTGATGCCATCGTTCTTGCCTCTTCCTGAAGCACCTCTGGACATCTCTTTCTTGAGTGTATTTCTGTGGTTCACTTGACGTCCTGAATCAATTCAAAACATGTAAGGAATTCTGTCAAATAAAACCATGAAGCTGTGTCCTCATCCACCACATTCACCAGATCTGGCATCGTGCAACTCTGGCTCTTCCCCAAGGTCAGACCACGAAAGGGAGACTTTTGACAGAGGGACTAGAGAGCCCGAACTCCACCTGGAGAACAGGTGAGGGCGCCCCACTCCCAGAAGGACAGGCCACCGAGCAGACAGCCTGAGGCAGGAGCTGGAGGTCACCTGGGGGACAGATGGGCATGGTCAGCAGCTCAGCAGGGCCAGGGAGGACACAGCCAGGCTCCAACCTACAGAGGACTGGCTGCAGCCTCTCCGTGATGCACCCCCAGTCCCCAAGGCCAGCTCGACCCACACACGGACTGAGCCTGGCTCTGGGAAGTCAGGGTACCTCACAGTGTGGGGTAGGTGGTGGCATCCTCCCCTGGACAGCCCACTGACTCACCCAAGTTACCCAGAGAGGTCACAGAGCTGCGGGACCAGGAAGTGAAGGACCCCAGGAGCCCAGACACATGGCACTGACAGGGAGGGGGCTGGGACTGGAGGGGAAGGCAGAGCAGCAAGGGTGCAGTGTGGGCCTGAAGGGGTTCCGAGGGCCGGGAGCCAAGGTCCTCTCCTCTCCGGCCTCCCTGCTCAGTGCTGTTGGGAGGAGGAACCACCAGCTCTCCGCTGCTCCAAAAGGCACCAGGCTGCTCTCCCTCGCCAGCCCCAGAGTCTGGGTCGCCTCCATCTGCTCTTTGCTCCCGTCCTGGGGGCTTCACTGCACCACCCTGGGGCCACATGCTCCTCAGCCCTCCTGCCAGCAGCAGCCCTTCCTGTCTCCAGGTGTTGCCAGCTCTCAGGGTCTTCTCCAAAGGCACAGGGAGGTCCCGAAGCAGATCACACTCACACTCACTCTCCCGCAGGACAGGGGATGCCGCCCACGCCCTCCACCTCCACGGTGAGCTCAGCGCAGGCGCACTCTCCTCCCTGGGGCCAAGCTTGTGCCTGTTCCGCTTGTACCGTGGGGTGCAGCCGTGCCCCCGCATGGTCCGGTGTACTCGGTGTACTGCAGAGGTGCTGCAGGGCGCACTCGGCGCGGTGTGGGGTGCTAGAGCCGTGGTTCTCCTGGGGAAAGTGGAGGCCCTGTTACCACAGCTGCTCAAGCTCAGCAGATCAGGAATCGAGGCTGTTTCTGCAGCCAGGAGTAGACGGCTGCACCCGAGCGAGCCCTTCGCAAGCAGCTCCTGTGTTAGTCGAGAAAGACGAGTTCATCTAATAATCACCACGGAGATCTGACGAAAGCCACGGGGATCCTGCTTAGTTGGCTGGTTCTGCTTTGACTTGAGCACCAGGACAGTTCTCGCTTGGCTCCACTGGAGTGTATTTGACCCATTGAGCAGCGTCACTGGTGTGAGGTGGGCGTTTGGATCTCGATGTCCCCAAGAGCCTCGTGCGCTCAGAGGTGGGGCTTCGGGGAGGTGGCTGGGGCATCTGGCTGACTTGCCCTGGGAGCTCCAGCCGGGCTGGAAGAGGCGGGTCGGCTGTCTCCCTCCCACTTCTCCCTTCTCTTTTCCTCCTGTGCGCCATGCCTCGAGCAGCTCTCCCCCTCCAGGTCCCGGTGCCGTGCCCCGGCCATGGACTGCAGCCTATCCACTGTGAGCCAAAGTAAACCTCTCCTCAGAGGTGCGGGTGTCAGGCTTTGTGTCTCAGACATGAGAAAGTGACTAAGGGAGAGCAGCCATGCGTCTCCTCTCTTGGAACAACCTAGAATGGGCAGTGTGGTGTAAGCAAGAACACAGCGACCACGCTGGGCATAGGATGCACGCGGGGCCCCAGACCCTGGGCTCTGATTGGACTCCTGCATTTGCTGGTCCTGGCTTGGCCTCCCTCTCCTCTGTGGCCTGCACCTCCCTCTCTAGCAGGATGTCTGGGAGGCTGTGCAGAGCACCCAGAGTGTCAGGGCCAGCTCAGAGCACTGAGCCCATCCAAGGGCTTTCTGGGGGATCCAGTGCGACTCAGGGCTCCACTTGGGGCTACAGAAGCACAGAGGAGGTGCATAATAACACCCCAGCTCAGACGCAACTAGGAGGAGGTGTCCGCGGCCTTGGGACAGTGGGACTGACTGTCCTTCGTGAGAGATGTGGGCACCTTGCACCCACCATCTGGAGTTCCGTCCCGGTCCCAGTCACCCAGACAGCCACAAAGGAAGAGAGGAGACGTCACAAAAGGGTGTGTGGAAACCAGGGCACCTGAGCCCTAGGCTGGGCTTTCGCAGTGTCCTGCCCCCTGCAGCTGGATCTGGAGTGTTCCCAAGGAGGCCCAAGCACTAAAGGCTCGGTTGCCGACTGGGGGGCCGGGTGGGGGGGGGAGGCAGGGTGCTGGGAAGAAAGCGGACACTAGGACCCAGGTACTCTCTGCCTCTCCTGCATCCTAGACCCCAGGAAGTGGCCTCAGCTGCCACACACAGGCACAGTGACCTTTCCCTGACTGAGTTGGTTGTCCTGGGTTTGTCACAGTGGAGTGAGAGGAGAGACCGGGCCTCCGCAGATGCTGCAGCCCCTCAGCAAGGCGGATGCTCCCAGCCAGCAGGGGCACCTGGGTGGGCGCGGGGCCAGGCTCACCAAGGAGAAGATCCCGGCAGGCACAGCCTGGCCTGTGAACACTGGGAGTTTGCAGTTCAAAACCATGAACAAGGAGCTCCAAGCCCTGGGGACTTCACTGGTGGAGTCTGTCAAGTTTTTCTGGGACTGGCGGCCCCAATTCTGTAGCCGCACTAAGACAAGGGAAAGGGCAGGAACATCGAACAGAGTCTCTTATGAGGCCAACAACGTACTGGCTCCAAAATCAGATCTGACAAAAGCTCCAGACCATGAATACAATCCTAAGATTTCTGATAAAAGTGTTAGTGAATCAAACCTGGCAAGAAAAATAAAGACAACACATCCTGGGTACATCGCAGGAAAGAAAATGCAGTCGGATACTTGAAAATTAACTAAAATTCAAGTGTATTGGGTTAAAATATGAAAAACTATGATTATGTCAATAGAAAAAATTAGACAAAATTAGACACTCATTCCTGACAAATCTCTCATCAAAACAGGGAGAATCAGCTACAGGTGGGAAAGGAAGGAGAAAGATGTTCTCACTCATAAAAGGAATGGTAATGTGTGTAGAGAACATGAGGTGATCTTCAAAGACTCCACTAAAACTAACAAGTTCACAGGCAAAAGACAATACAAAAGCCACAATTATTCTCATGCTGTAATTAACTAAGAATTGATGTTTTTAAAAATTCACTTTACTATAGCATCACAATGCTATTTATGAAATACTTAGGAAGGATTAAAATACTGTGCAGTGCACTAAAAGCCTTATAGGGCCACGCAGTGGGCCTGCACTGTCCAGTTCATTGCGAGATGGGAGAAGGACACAGGGCTTCTGTCCAGTGGTGTCCGCTGAGAGCATAATGCTAAGCAAAGCAGGCAGCACAGACTCCTCTAATACGAGAGGCTCACACTATAAACAGTGTGAAGAGCGAAGTAAAGAACCCTTAAGGTGCAGGGAGGCCAACTCTGCCACGATGGGGAGGAGGGGGAGAAGAGGATGATGGGAGTGCAGGGGAGCAACAGTGATCAAGGCAGGGGGCCGGGGGTTTGGCTCAGTGGTGCTGCCACCTGCTTTGCAAGTGCAAGGTCCTGAGTTCGATCCCTGATACCAGAACAAAAACAAAGAACAGTGATCAAGGCGAGATGCACATCTTTATCAAGGCCCCAGCTAAATGTAAACACAATATTGCAAGCACATACTAATAAAAAATACATTTTTATAAAATGGCATATAATTTTACCACAATCAAGGAAGCATGGTATTATACCATTAAGATGGACAGGAAGATCAATAGAAAATTTTAGAGAATACAGAAATAGATCTGTGCATATGCAGTTGATTAATTTTTAGAAGGTGGCCTTTGAAAGACTTTTTTAGGAAAAATAAACAAAAATCTCAGACTGGGAAAAATACAAAAAATATAGGACACATACCATATTTTAAAAATAGCGCCTCCATAAATATAAACAAATCTTATAACTCAATATTAAGACTCAATATTAATATCTAATAATTGCAAATAATATTTTAAGAAACACTAAACAAAAGAAATATACATATTTTTAATAATTTCAAAAAATATCAACCTCATTAGTCATCAGACTAAGCAGAAAGGAAATGAAATTAGTTTCAGATGTGGTTGTGAAAGAATTAAAAAGTCTGATCATCCTAAGTGTCAGTGAAGTTGTGGAGTGGATATAACTGCAATGGGACATAGGCAGCTGCTGTGTTCTCAGTGCCAAACCCCAGAAAGGACCCAAGGCTTGTGCCCTGGGGGTGGGAAGTCACACTGCTGCACACTCACACCAATGGAATGCTGTTCAGCAGCGAAAAAGCAACCCAGGGCCTTTGCATTGAGCTACCTCCCAGCACTTTTCCTTTATTTTAATTTTGAGACAGGGTTGCACTAAGACACTGAGTTACCCAGGCTGGAGTCAAATTTGGATCCTCCTGCCTCAGCATCCCAGAGTGCTGGAGTTACAGGCCTGCACCACCACATCTGGCTAGAAGTCCCTTTTTATGGCACGGTTTGCCCATGGCCTGAGCTCTGTGCAGGAAAACCCAGCAGATCACCCCCACCTGCACAAGCCCTGCTGTGTCCTGCCTCTGCCTACCAGCAGGAGCCTCCCTCAGAGGCTACCCACTTATGAGAAGCTGAATCAGGCCATGCGCACGTGGCAGGAAGTCTTTCCACCCACCCCAGAGAGGCCCAGGGATGGTCTCAGTGAGACTCCTGAGGGCTTCTGGCTGCACATGCTGGGCTGGCTCTCAGAAGGAAGTGAGACTGTCTGTCCAGAGAGTTCGCAGCCCCTTTCCAGCTGGTGGGCAACCGTGGGCAGCCAGCACACACCTTGTCTCTGCACACTCACAGCCCTGCAACCCCGCAGGTGGCCTGAGTGCCTCAGTGGCTAACAGTGGAGCACAAGGGGAGCTAAGACGCACGGGGTGTGGCGCTCTGGCCTGTGCCTGTCCCTTCTCTCCAACAAGTCTCTACCCACTTAGTCCCCAGTACGTATTTGTGCAAGCGTCTTGTCTCAGTGACTCTTATCTCTTTGGGCAGCACTAAGCACTGATTTTGTTTCTGGCTGATTAGTTATTCCAGAGAGTAGATTATGGGGAGAAAGATGTTTTATTAGTTAATAGTTTACTTACCGAATTATTTGACTCATATATTTTTATAGGCTACTGAGGCCCTGAATCAAAGGGAGAGCATTTGAAGCTCTTATTTGCTTCTGGAAAGTTTGAAATGAACCTAATATTTCGTCAAGTGTAAACGTCTGGTCCTTTCAGATATTTCAGTACCACATTTCCTGGTGAGCCTTCCTTCCGCTGAAGAATCAGTGCACGTTGAAATATTCACTTCAATTATCACTGAAATAATTTGGAAAGGAAAAGATCAGCCAGCACATTGTAGTGGCTGGGATATATCCTTGGCTGCCATGGGTATTTTCTGCTCCTCTTAAATCGGAAAATCACCACGCACAAAAGGCTTTAGCAATAAAACATCGAAGCAAATGTAATGCGAGTTTGGTGATGCAAAAAATGATCTCTTCTAATCGAGGTCCTTCTCCTGGAGGACTGACCTGGAGTCTCTCCTGCCCGGCTGCTGAGGGGATAAGAAAATGGCAGTGCCAGATGGTCCCTGCTGTGGTGCCAGGCTGTGACTGGCACGTGGAGGCCTGGGACTCAGACATGACTTCCGGTCAGGGCCTTCGGGAAAGGACACAGGGAGAGTGAGCCCGCAACAGTGGCCCTGCTCCATTCTGACTGGGCCTGTGAACCAGCGGAGATTGGAGAGAGACCCAGAAGGATAACCAAGAGCTGTCACAGGAGCAGGTGGCACCCACATGCCAAGGAGAGAGGCCTCGGGAGGAGCTGGCTCTGTGGCCTATGCTCTGTCAGCCTGAGAGACTGGGAGAATCCGTGCCTGTTGTTTGAGCCTCTTCCTGTTTCACCAGCCAGCACTGACTGATGCATCATCATTGCCTCGTATGTCCCTGCCCCTCTGAGCTGCAAAGAGTGTGAGGTAAGCCACGTATGCACTCCTATCAACCCGCTAAATGGGCAGCTGAGGCAAGAGGATCAGAAGTTCGAGGCCAGCCTGAGCAACTGAGCAAGACCTCATTTCAAAATAAGGAGTTGGGGTTTCAGCTCAGCGTGATCATGGGTTTCATCCCCAATGCTGCAAAAAACAACAAAAATAACAACAACCAAAAGCAGACAAAGATGTAACTGTCCAGACAGAAGAGTCCCGAGGACACCTGTGCTGGTTTCCAAGCTCAGGTCTGCACTTGCAAGACTGACTAGGTGTCCCTGTAGTGATGCCGAGGCCCCATGCAAGGGCTGCTTCAGCAGCTCCGCCCAGCTGGAGGAGCGGCCACATGGTCACTCTTGCCCCCACTGCCTCTCCCGATGGCTCTGGCTGTGTCTGGGAAGCCAGGTCTCTGCAGACTGCATCCCCCACCTGTCATGGCCACTGTATGCCAGTGTACTCCTGGAACCACCCACAGATCTGCCCTGAGCTGCTGCCAGAGGATGCCTGAGAGGACTCCGGGGAGCCAGAGGAGGTGGCCCTGGACCCCAGCCATGCCTCACCAGCCCACCATGTGATAGGGGCCTGGCACTCAGCATAGCCTAGTGAAATGCACAAAAAAGCTGCAGTCTGTGAAGGAGGAGGGTCTTCAATAGCCTGGCCCCACCGAGGCTATAGACGATATCACCAGGACCAGGCTCTCACACAGAGGCCATGACACCATGCACAGGGACATCACCTCAGGCTTCCATGCCTCTGAGTTCTCTGGAGCCCATGGTCCCCTTCCCTCCATGATGCCAGCACACACGGCTGCTCTGAGTGCAGCCTCTGTGCCTCTCTGGGGCACAGAGCTGGGGGACAGGAGTGTGTACTCACTGTGGTGTGATGCCTGGTGAGCTTTCCATGGCTGACCAAGTGAGCATGTCCATAGCGGTGTGGGTACCGCCAGTCTCTGGCCCGATTGGCAGCTTCCCAGTTAGTGAAAGGACTGCCAGCTTTAAAGTTGGGTTCTAGGTGTCAGGGGAGAGAAACAATCAGACTCAAAGGGAATCATGTTCCCCTTTTACAGCAAAAGTGCAAATCCATCCAGAGCTGTGCAGTGAGCCTTCTGCCCTAGGGTGGGGCCCCTCGAGTTCTAGGCCCGAACACTGAGTCTGGGGGATGGGGAAGGTGGTTTCCCTGTGCCACACAGTGAGAAAAGCAGAGAGACCAGCCAGCCACATATGCCTGGTCAGGGTGACCCCAGCAGGGATCGGGGTGGGGGGCTGCCTCTGGCTTCTGGAGACTCCTGCACACCTCTGCCACTTCCCAGAATGCCCTGAGACAGCTGCTGCCATCACCAATTTCCAAGTTTGCCTCCTCATTGGCCCCAGATCAAGGAAAGTGACTTCTTTACCAGATGGGAATGGCTGAATGGGCCGTGCACATGGACAAAGTCTAAAAAGACCTTGGATCCTAGGACACCACTGAATTCCCTTGTCACTCACAGCAGCCTGTTTCACGTAGGGGAACATTTGCTTAAAAAGTCTCCGAACCCATTCATTTTCTGATACATGAAATCCAACATGCCTGACATGGGGCTAAAATGGTGTTGACTGGACCCTTGTCCTAGGGGACATGAAGTCTATAAAGAAGGTGACAGAAATAGCTGAGGAATGCTGGGGGAAATTAACATGTGTGTGCTTATGTAAAGTTATGGAAGCAAAAGGTATGTAAAAATACTGTCAGCCAAAAGCTACAAGGAAAGCATCCCTAGAGTGATCAGGGATTAATTCAACAAGAAGATATTTATAATGATCACAAGTGTGGATGCATCTAGTCCTAGAACACTCACTTTTATGGAACAAACACTACCAGATCTAAAGGAACAGATGGACTCCAACACACTGATAATTTGGAGCTTCAACATCTACTTTCTTCAGTAGAGAGCTTGATCAGACAAAATCCAAGATACCAAAGGTAAACTGGACTATGGGCCAGATGTACTTGGACTTTTACAGAAGAGTTCATTCAGTAACTGCTGAGGGCCCTGTCCTCATCAGCACATGGAGCATTCTCTGGGATGTATTAGGCCACAACAAATCTTAGCCATTTCAAAAGAATCAAAACTACATCATGAACCTTCGCTGACCAACAGCAAAGTTAACTTTTGAAATTTCACAAATTCATATAAATTTAGCATGTTTTTCAACAAGAGATTGCTGAAGAAATCAAAAGGAAAATTCAAAAAGTTCTTGAAACAAATGAAAATAGAAACACAACCTATCAAAACTTACAGATATAGTAAAAGCAGTAGTAAGAGAGAGAATTTAATTGTGCTAAATGCTTATATCAAAAGAGAAAGATTTCAAATATATAACCTACTGATGGTTCTCAAGGCTCTAGAAAAGTAAGAGCAAAGCAAACCTAAAATTGGAAGGAAAGAAATAACAATGATCACAGCAGAAGTGAAATTAAATAGTAAAACATAAAATATCCAAATGAGTACTTGATTTTTTAAAAAGACAAAGTCAATATACCTTCTCTTCCAAATCTATTCTCTCTGGCCAACATTACCATGACACTAAAGTCATGCAGACACATACACACTAAAAGTGAAATATAGACCAACATCCACAATGAACACAGATGCAAAAATCCTCAATAAAATACTATTGAATTGAATCAAACAGCACATAAAACCATTATTCCCTATAATCAAATGAGACTTGCTGGGCGTGGTGGCACCTGCCTGCAATCCCAGCACTCAGGAGGCTGAGGCAGGGATCGCTGT
>NW_022900913.1:1368910-1379750 GCF_012274545.1 Fukomys damarensis
AAAAAAAAAAAAAAAAAAAAAAAAAAAAAAAAGAGAGAGACTTATTCCAGGGATGCAAGGATGGTTCAATATACCAAAGCCATAAAACATAACACATCACACCAACAGAAGGAAAGATAAAACTCATATGATCATCTCAACAGATACAGAGAAACATTTGATAAAATTCAACATCCATTTATCCTCAAAACCTTGAAGCAGTTAGAGAGAGGATGAATATGCCTCAACATAATCAAGGTTATAAAAGACTAATGCAGCCAACATCACACTGAATTTGTAAAGCTGAACGTGCTTCCTCTAAGATCTGGAGTGAGACAAAGATTTCCACATTCACAGCTCTTAGTATAGTTCTGGAAGTTTAAACCAGAGCAATTAGGGAAAAGAAAGAAATAAACACACACAGAGGAAGGGAGGCAGTTGTCTCTTTTTGTGTATAAGTGACTCTGTGCATAGAAAAGCATGAATACTCAACTAAAAGAATATTAGAACTGATAGTTTCAGTAAAGTTGCAGACAAAACTCAGAATTTTTAACCAAAAATAATAAGCCTGCTGAAAAGGAAATCAGGAAGGTGATCCTGTTCACAAGAGCTACAAAAAATATAGAAAACTGAATAGTAATAAATTTAAGGAGTAAAAGATCTGTACATAGAAGATTATAAAACACTGGAGAAAGAAAATGAAGATGCAAACATGGAAATACTTCCGATATTTATGGATTGGAAGAATAAATTGTTAAAATGTTTGAAGCAAATTCATAATTCAATGCAGTCTCCATCAGAACACCATTGATGTTCTGCATAGAGCTAAAGAGAAATCCTAGAACTCACATGGACGTGTGAAAGACTGAAGAAACAAAGTTGGAGCAGAGCTGGAGGCTCTACCAGTCCTGATTCCAAGCCTACTTCAAGGCTGCCGTGACCAAAGCAGCATGGCAGTGATGAAAAATCAGACACATAAACCCAGGGAAGAGGACAGAGGCCCTGGAAAGGGCCCACACATCCACAGCCAACTGAGTCTTTGTAAATGTGACCAAAGCCTGCACAGAGGAAGGACAGACATTTCCATAAATGGTGCTGGGAGCACCACATGCAAAACATTAAGACTTCATCCCATTTGCTCTGCACAAACATCAATCAAAGACCTAAGTGCATGACTGAAACTATGAGATGCTGGAAGAAATCACACAGGAAACACTTCGGAATGGGGTGTAACAGTGATGCTTCGGATAAGACCCTGGGAGCATAGACAACCAAAGCAAAAAGAGACAGACAGGGTTGTATCATACGACAAAGCTTCTGCGCTGCCAGGGAGACAGTCGAGCACAGAAGAAGCATATGGAATGGGAGAAAATATTTCCACCTATTCATCTGATAGAGGATTAGGAGACTATAAGAAACTCAAGAATGGAGAATGAAAATAATCCAATCAAAAACTTCACAAATAAGCTGAACAGACATTTTGCAAAAGAAGAAATGCGAATGGAAAAAATGTAGAAAAAGTCATAGTATCATTAGTCAGCAGGAAAATGCAAATCAAACTATATTGAGATGTTGTCTCACCCCAGGGAGCAGGGCCACAACAAAAAGACCAAAAGAGAGAAGGGAAGGGAAGGGAAGGAAAAGGAAGAGATAGTGTGGATGTGGACAAAGGAAACTGGTTACGCACTGTTGGTTGGAGAGAAAACTAGTACAGCTATCATGGTGAACAGGGTATGTGTTCCTAAAAACAGTACCACAGATCTACCACATGATATAGCTAGGGTGTAGATACCCAAGGTGATGACAGCAGTGCATCGGAGGCATATATCCACGCCCACATTCTCAGCAGCACTATTCACAAAAGCTAAGTCACAGAATCAGTCTAGATGTCCACCAGTGGATGAAGAAACAACAAAAATATAGAATGTATACCAAGTGGAATATTATTCAGCTATGAAAAATGCAGTTCTATCGGGAACAGAAAGATGGATAGAATGGGTGAAATAAGGAGATACAGATCCACATCCTGCCTGTTCTTCTTTCTTTTATGTGAGAACTAAAAAAATCCACCTGAGTCTAGAATTGGAGTTGTAGGGTGGGAAGAATGAAGTGGAAAGAAACAAAGGGAGGCTGGGCCATCAGGGAAACAGAAACAGAGGAGCAGCTCTGGGGTCCCACAGCACAGGAAGTCGCTACAGTTCCTAAGTCTCAGTGCTAAATGTTTTTATTTTATGAAAAATAAACTTTCATAACAAAATAATAATAGAATAACAGTAGCAAATACACTGAGTAGCATAATCTTACAAGTAGTTTCTCAGAGTCCAAGATGTAGACAAAACAACAACAAAAACTCTACAAAGAAGAAACAAACAGGAAATAGTGCAAAACTGTCTTTTCAGCGAGGTAAGAGCAACTAGCGGCATAGATGAAACAAATCAGCATGTGTATCAAAGTAGTTTGAAACAACAGCATAGTAACTGGGGAATTATTCTAATTTGGATGAAGATCTGCAGGGGAGCCCGGAGCTCACATGCAGAGCAGGGGTCAGGAGACGGACTGGATCAGGATCTGGTTTGGGTAGAGGCCCGCAAACCACTCTGCAATTCCATGCCGTCCTCCACAAGGGCTGTAGGGGCTGCACAGAACCCACACCAGAGGCACCTGTGAGGGAGCAAGTCCTGGAGGCAGAGCGGGCTCGGGGCCTGCTGTGTGGGGCTGAGCAGGGGATAAGGCTGCTCCTTGTTCTCCATGCTGAGCTGACCAGAAGTGTGTCCTGGGCAGAGGTGTGTCCTGGGAGGAAGTGTGTCCTGGGCGGAGGTGTGTCCTGGGAGGAAGTGTGTCCTGGGAGGAAGTGTGTCCTGGGCGGAAGTGTATTCTGGGAGGAAGTGTGAGCTGGGCGGAAGCGTGGCCTGGGAGGAAGCGTGTCCTGGGAGGAAGTGTGTCCTGGGTGGAGGTGTGTCCTGGGAGGAAGTGTGAGCTGGGTGAAAGTGTGTCCTGGGCGGAAGTGTGTCCTGGGAGGAAGCGTGTCCTGGGAGGAAGTGTGAGCTGGGTGGAAGTGTGTCCTGGGTGGAAGTGTGTCCTGGGAGGAAGTGTGTCCTGGGCGGAGGTGTGTCCTGGGAGGAAGTGTGAGCTGGGTGGAAGCGTGTCCTGGGAGGAAGTGTGTCCTGGGTGGAAGTGTGAGCTGGGTGGAAGTGTGTCCTGGGTGGAAGTGTGTCCTGGGCGGAAGTGTGTCCTGGGAGGAAGTGTGTCCTGGGAGGAAGTGGGTCCTGGGTGGAAGTGTGTCCTGGGAGGAAGCGTGTCCTGGGAGGAAGTGTGTCCTGGGCGGAAGTGTATTCTGGGAGGAAGTGTGAGCTGGGCGGAAGCATGTCCTGGGAGGAAGCGTGTCCTGGGAGGAAGTGTGTCCTGGGTGGAAGTGTGAGCTGGGTGAAAGTATGTCCTGGGCGGAAGTGTGTCCTGGGAGGTAGCGTGTCCTGGGTGGAAGTGTGTCCTGGGAGGTAGCGTGTCCTGGGTGGAGGTGTGTCCTGGGAGGAAGTGTGTCCTGGGAGGAAGTGTGAGCTGGGTGAAAGTGTATCCTGGGAGGAAGTGTGTCCTGGGAGGAAGCGTGTCCTGGGAGGAAGTGTGTCCTGGGAGGAAGCGTGTCCTGGGTGGAAGCGTGTCCTGGGAGGAAGTGTGAGCCGGGCGGAAGTGTGTCCTGGGAGGAAGCGTGTCCTGGGAGGAAGTAGGTCCTGGGTGGAAGCGTGTGCCGGGAGGAAGTGTGAGCTGGGCGGAAGTGTGACCTGTCAGTCCTCTGGGGGGATCCAGGAACATGCTATCCCTACATAGTCATCCGGGCACCTCACCTTCCCCACAGGGAGACATGTCCTCGGAGATCTGGGAGGGAAGAGCAGGTGCTGCGTTCATCCTGCCTGCAGTGTGGGACTCGTCCTCCAGACTGGAACCCCGTCTCGACCAAGTTTGTCTGTGTCCTCACTCCCTAGACAGCAAGGGGGTCGTCACGGTCACAGTGGGTTCTGCGCAGCTGTCCAGGGTCACACCCAGGAGCAGCCACCTGGGCCTCGCTCGCGTCCTCCAGCCTCTAGATGTGAAGTTGTCAGGAAGCTGAGGAGCTGCACAGGCTGGGTGGTTGGACATGTTGCAAGTGGAAGGGAAACACACCAGCCTCCGGCCTGCTGCAGGCTCCCCGGGCTGCAGGTAAGGCGACAACAGCTGTGAGAGGCTCCAAAGCTTCTGGCACCGTGACTCAGCCAGGTGACTGGCGCACTGTGGTCCCCTTGACTGTCACAGTCTGAGGGATAACGGTAAGACAATACCCGGGCCCTCCCCTCACTGTCCTGGGTAGAGCTGGAGCTTTGGCCCTGACCTGAAGCTCATATCATAGGGTGTCCCCTTGCACTCTGGGCTGCGCCTCACCCCCTGGCTCTGCCCCGTCTGTGGCTCCTCAGGTCCAGACCACTCACGTCCTCCAGGTGGTCCCTTCTCCTGGGATGCTTGGGCTTGTCCCCAGCCATCCTGTCGCTGTGGGCTGTGGCTTGAAAGGCAGTACTCTGGCCTGAACCTGAGAGGGAGAAGGCAGCTGAGCTCCCCGGTGCCCTCGGCCGGGGACTCAGTGCTCTCTGCTCAAGTCCCCAGACCCGTACTGCGCCCTGACCAAGCCCAACTCCAGGGAGATCACAGGGGCCCACTGACCTGACCCAGATGCAGCGCTGGCTCAGCGACAGTGCTCCTGCATGGACCCTCCAGAACATTCTCCCGTGTTCTGCTCGTCCCAGCCCAGCTTCGCCCTGTGTTCCTGCCAGCACATGCCCATGGGTGTGGCCCGCAGGCGGGCATCACACTCTCCGGCAGGTGATTGTCTTGAGCAATGACTCAATTACGCACTCCCGGGATATGTGCAGGACTGCTAATTGCTCCGCCTTGTTAGTGGAGAGAATGCAGTTACCGTAGACGTGGGCAGTGTCTTCAGATCGAAGGAAACCACTTGGAAGCCGCTGCTAGTGTCTACGTGGTTTTCCTGAGAAATGTGTTTGTTCTGTTTCACACTTCTTGAAATCTCCTCCATTCGGAGGTTCAGGAATCAGGCACATTAAAGCATCAGAAACCCTCTTGCTAAGGGACTCAGGCAAAACAAAAGCCGAGCGCCCTGATTCTAAGCCTCAGAGACAGCAGCGCTCACGAGCGCCTTCTCACGGCGTTGTAGTGAGGAGTTTGGGCAGCAAGAAGAAATCCAGCGACTGGCTTCAAGAAACAGAGGCTCGTGATGGGCTTGTGAGGGTCCCTCCACTTTCAGAACGGGGGACAGCCCGGGTGACAGGGCCCGGGGCAGGGCCGCCCCAGCTGTGCACAGAGCCTGGCTGGCATCTCAGTCCATTTCCAGTCCCCAGCGAAGTCGCTCCACGTCTGGCCTGGTCACCGCAGTCCTAGGCCCAGTCGCGAGTGCCAGGGCTGGTACACGAGGCAGAGCCTGCAGCACAAGGAAGCACAGGCATGTGCACATAGGTGTGTGTGCAGACGCAGGTGTGTGAGTGTGTTTGCACATGTGAGCACTGGGCCAGGGGGCATTCAAAACCAGAGAGAGAGGAATGAAAGCAGAAAAAGAAATCGGTCCTACTACACAGGCTAATTTTACAAGTATGTAAATTATTTTCTTTAATGAGAATGACATCATAGGACAGGTCTTAAATCTCACTGTGCCCCCGGAACTGCGAATAATTCCTAGATTTAATTACAGTGAATGCTTGGATTATTTCCATTTTTCTCTGAAAATTTGAGTAAGTGGCTTGGATTCATGCAGCTTTCCATAAATCTGCCCATCATGGGTTTTCCTTCGCTGTCGGTGGAAGGAATCACCCACAGTCCAGCCCTGGGCTGCACTTCCCCACAGGAACCTTCTGAAGCCGGCCTGGCCGTGTATAAAGGGGAGTCACAAGGAGCAGGCAGGACAAACTGCTCTCAGGCCCTCGCCCTGGGTCTTCCCGCGGCCGTCTGAGTGTACAGGAGTCCTGTGGAGACAGCCCGGCCTCTCCCTGCCAGGGTCTCTGCACTGCACAGGGCAGGAGCTGTGGGCCGCCTGGACGTGCCCGGGCCGGTCAGGAACAGCCTCCAGCCCCCTGCACTGGCTCAGCAGCACCTTCAGCGGCGGGGGTGGTGAAATTCCTCACGAACCCCTTACATCAACAGATGAAAGGAGAGATGAGGGCTCCGTTTGCCCTGCAGCCTGATGGAGAGATTGCTGTTCCGCAATTTTCCCTGTTGTTGCTTGGGAAATTTTCAGACTTTTGGAAATGCCTCTTAGACAGTCATTGTTGTGGATTTCTGGCACCTCGTGATTGTCAGTTGACTGAGACTGTGATCCATGTGCCCCAGTCCTTTGATCAAGATGCTGTTTACAGAACTGTTGTGTTCATGGGTTTGTGTACACCCTACTCCACTGTATGCTTGCTGCCCCGGTCTCTCTCTGTTTCTCCCTGTTCACTCTCCACCCCTCTGCTGTCTCTTAACAGCACGGCACACAATGTTCCGAACACTTTCTGAGCCTTTCATTCAATCCCGGGCTCGGGTGACTGGCAGAAGGGAGAAAGGAGGTGGGTAAGGAATGGAGCAGGTCTGACAATTGGGCCCCGAGAGCAAACTGAAGCCTAACTAATAAACAGCTTCGAAGAAGGTGAAGTCCTGCCTGGTGGAGACGGAGTCTGATTGTCCTCAGAGATGAACAGAGACAAGGCCCAGAAGCAGAATCAAATGTGGAAGTGGGGCTGGTTCAGAAACGCCGGCCTCCCCTGCTTCCTGACACAGTGGGCTGCGTGGATATTTGGGAAGACGCAGAGGGAAGAGACGTCACAGGCTGACCGTGCCGCAGACCCCGAGAAACTGCTCAACACAGCCAGCCGGGAGCCTCCCCTGGGCACGGGCCGGAAGGAAACCGGAATTCTGCTGGCCGCAGCTCTGGGAGACCAGATCCAGCCACGTACACCGAGTGAGAGGACGGCCTCCAGGCGCGCTCCTCCGCCACCCACGAGCTGGCAACGAGCTCCTGTGCCACGGAGTTCCCGCCTGCTGAGAGCCAGCTCCCCCTAGGCTCCTCCTAATTAGGACTCTGACCCTGTTTCCTCCCTGAAATGAGTAAACTTGCTTGCGCTGTGCCATTTTCTCCTGGCAGCATAATCATCATCTTGGACACCAGGGAAACAGGGCAGCTGCGCGGGTGGCCCCGTCTCCCCGCGCCCCAGGCAGTGCCAGGGTGGCAGGACAGACCCGTGTGGCTGACTGACTGCAGGTCACATGCCCACTAGGAAAGATGCCAGTGGGACCAGGACGCACGGCTCACTCTTGCAGGGGGCTGAGCGTGGTTCATCGACATGACCAGAAGGGAAGAGCTCTTTACATGAGACTCCGTAAACAAAAATCAAGGGGCTGCTTTCCTCGCAGACATAGCCATGCAGGCTCTCGTGAAACAGCACAGCAAGAAGAGGGTGCCAAGATGCCAGAGAGGGGACCACCTCTGGGCTGCGCCTGTCACCCTGGCTCGCCGCTGTGCTCCCCGTGGGGCTGTAAACACCCTGGGCAACACAGGAGCAGCAGCACCCAGAACCCCTCTGACAAGGCCCCCAGGCCCGGTGTCCTAGGCCCAGTGCATGAGGGCCTCCTGACCTAACTTGAACGCCACCCGCGCCTTCTTGGAGATGGTGAAACACAGAACGCATCTGTCCTCACTAATCCTCGTAAACTGTGAGTACGTTTCATGATGAGTCACCAAAAAACAGCTACCGCAACACAAGACATTACATGGGTTCTCCGGGGTAATTAGATTCTAAACAAGCCCATTTCCTCCGGCCTCAGGAAGGTTTCCAGTGGCTCACAGGAGCCAGGCAGCCAGTGTAGGTCCCGAGTGGTCAAGCGGTGTAATGGTAACCAACCTCTGGGACATGAACCTGGGTGGTCAGCTTGACTGAGGTGGGAGCAGCCCCCGGAGTTGGCGGCACAGACCTCCGGTGTGTCTGGGTGGGCCATGGAGGTGTGGCCTGGGGGAAGATACCTGGCCCGGGCCCTTCTCTGGCACTGTGGTGTCAGGCAGCACCTGGTGAGTATGTGGGAGGAAGGAGCTGCGAGCCCAGCAGAGGAGCCCAGCAGGTACAAGGCTGTCCTGCGTGGTGACACATCTGCCATCTACATCCATCCAGACACAGGGCCCTGGCAGGCCCCAAATGCCCCAAACCAGCAGTGGATGGGGGTGAGGACACAGGGTCATGGCTGAGGGCAGGGACAGTGGGCATGTCCACTCTAGGAAAAGGCGGAGTGGCCCCACATCATCTCCAGCATTGGCAGGACACCCCCTTTGCTGCGTCACCTGGTCCAGTGGCCAAGCCTGAAGGGCAAGGAGGCTGCGCAGGAGGAAGCAGGTTTCCCCTCTTGTCTGCGACCCCCTGAGTTATGCCCAGGACATCAATATAGAGGCACTGTGTCACCCTGGGGAAACCCATGTACCCCGTGGCTCCTGACAGTGTCCTTCTGCAAGGGGTACCATAGCTAACAGCTTCCTGACTCCACCCCCCAACTCTGTGGAGAAGGGGAGGAGATGGAGCCTCGCTCTTCACTTGTATAGGGCCTCTGTGTCCTTTTACCAAACTGACCCAGGAGAATCTCAAACCTGCTGAGGGTACAAGTGCCCCTTGGCAAAGCACAAAGCTTTGGCCTCTGGGATGCTGGCCGTCCTAGGCTGTCCAGGGCATCTGTGGGGGACGTGCCTGCCCCCACAGAGAGGAATTCCAGGATGTGTGTGGAGGCCAGGAGTAGGACTGCAGCTATGGGGACTCCCTGCACTCACCTGCAGCAGAGGCAGGGACATTTGGCAACTCTCAGAGGCTCATGCCACATGTCTCCCTTAGGTCCTCTTTCGGTCTTCTGGCTTGGGGCATAACCCTGGAACTCCCGAGTGTTGGTTACAGAAGCCGTAGTGGGAAACAAAGGCAAATTCTACCTCCTTAGAGCCAAGGGACCTTGTTTCTTTGGTCTTCTGGGCATAGGTGCTCTTCCCTTCATTGATGTCCTGTCCCATCTTCATTTTCTCCCACTGTTTTCACCAGGAAGGTCTCCCCTCTTTCCCTGCCCTGACCCATCAGCTGGCCACCATCCAGACTCCTTACCTCCTCAGTGAGTTCGGGAGGAGTGGGGCCACCTTGGCACAGGAACGTGGTATGGGCGGTGGCCTGTGCAGGGCCCTGTGAGGAAGAGAAGGTCAGGCTCTGTGAGCAGAGGAGGAAGGGCAGCAGGAGGATCCGCTTCGACTCACAGGGAGCAGCCAGACCCCACCTGGCGACAGTGACAGCAGGACTGCACAATGGGGCTCACTTCAACATGCAGGGGAGCCCATGCGGCTCAGCCTGTGCTGGCTGGAGACCGTGCCCAGGTCAGAGGGAGGTGCTGAAGGGAGCAGTGCCCTGGGCTGGACGTGCCTGGGTGTGGTCAGGGCCGGGAAGGGTGCCATCTCCTGGGCAGGCCGGGTGTGCCAATCGCAGCACTAGGCAGACCCTGCTGCAGACTGCAGTGCCACAGATGGGTGTGGCCGGGCCCAGAGACCATGGGCAGCAGTGGAACCCACAGCAGTCATGGTACCACCATGGGCCACCTGGACGGCCACCCAGGAGGACTTGTCCAAGGAAACATAACTCACCAGGACTGGGAGAACTGGGAAGGAGTCAGGGAGCTTGAACAAGATCAAGTGTTCTGATGGGGTGACATGCACAGGGAGGGCAGGGGGAGCAGAAAGGCTGCAGGAATGGAGGACAGGAAGGGTGGGGAGAACGGGGAGGGAGCAGGAGGCTGTGGGGACCTGAGGACCGGACTCTGAGAGCCTCGCTGCAGGTGCTCATGGACGGATGGGCAACCCCAGGGGCCAGAGTAGCAGATGGGGCTGGACAGACCGGCCAGGTGCAGCTCCTTCTGGTCAGCCTGGGAGCCTGGGAGTGGGGCTTCCAACCAGAGCCCCAAGGGCCGCTCCCTGTGCAAGCACTTGGCAGTGTGAGCAGCTGATGGGGTGCAGGGCTGACTTGGGCACTGGAGGACAGATGCACAGGAATTGGTTGGAGATGGATTTTGAGTTGAAACCCACAGGACCATGAGGGTTTGACAGTGGAGGGAGTGTAGGTAACAGAGAGAGAAAGGAAGCTGCTCACCTAGGGACAGAGAGGCCACTGTGGACTGGGGCCATTAAGGAGTGGAAGACAACAGGGCTAAATCAGTCACTTTCCCATTACTAGGACAAAATACCAGAAACCCGCAACTTACAGGAGGAGCGGGGGCTTCGGATCGTTTCCCGTGGGTTCAGTCCAAGGTTAGCTGCTCCAAACAGGAAGGGCGTGGTAGAAGGGCCTGGGCAGAGGAAAGGTCCTTGCATCATGGTGGCCAGGAAACAGGGAGCAAGCAGAGGAGGTGAGGGCAAAAATCCACCCTTCTGGGTCAGAATGTCAGTGATCCCTCCAAGATCCCTCCTCAGCACATTCACCACAGGCTCGCCCACAGATGGATCCACAGATGAGCGTAGCACTCCCATCCCATCACCTTCTGCACACAGCTCAGGCCTGAGCAGTAACAACCAACTGCATTCTGGGAAGAGGAGCTGGAATGCGGGGACTGCTCCCTACTCCCCACCCCCGGCTCCCCAACACCAGAGCCTTTTCTGTGTGGAGGACATCAGGCTCTAAAATTTGGGCAATGTCCCTTCCACGTCCCAACAGTGTGGCTGAGAAGAGCCCCTGCCCACACCCCGTGGCCCCCTAAGACCAGGCCGATGTAGGCACAGCCTGCCGGGGACTGGGCAAGGAGTGGGAGGAGGAGGAGGAGAAAGAGGAGGTGGTAGAGGAGGTGG
>NW_022900913.1:1380296-1391126 GCF_012274545.1 Fukomys damarensis
GGTGGTGGGGAGGAGGAGGGTAGAGCCAACTGCCTGCGGGGACTTGGGTTCTGCCTGGGGTAGCCTCCTGGGAGGACTATCCGGAAGCCCACGGTTTAGTATGGATGCAGATCTGCTCAGAGATTAGCTGTGTTCACACAGCATCCGCGAGGAGTCTGCACATGGAACTCTAGGAAGAGGTATCAGGGTGAGGGCAGTGCCTGTGCAGACTTCGAGAGGACCCCACCGCTCGTGTTGCTGGAGCACGGTCACTGGTCCAGCAGGCAGCTCTGCTGTCTCTGGCCGCACCAGCCAGGCAGTGCGGAGCACTGGGCGTGGCCCCCCAGCCTCAGGAAATGCAAGCCCTGCGCATTAGGAAGGGCGGCCCTGAGTTGGGGGCGACCCGAGCTCGGCTGCTGTCGGTGATACCTTATAAACTTCTTGGCTGTTGTCAGTGCGAGTCTGCAGTAGGATTTGCATCCTTTGTGTAGGGCTGGTCCCAGCTCACAGCGCACCCCCGTGCCTTCCCCCCCTTCTTCCCCTCCATGGCTTGGTCCCCTCCTCTTTGAGAAGATCACTGCCCCGTCTTCCTATCATCTGTCTTTATTTTGCCCTTTATTTACACTGTGGGCTTTGCTTCCTTTTTTGTCTTAAATGATATAGTGGCCACCCAGGAATAGGCACCTCAAATGGAGCCAGAAAGAACGCCTGCCCAGGGTTCCGAAGGGCCCGGTGCACGAAGTTCTGTTTTACCACGCTCACGGCCTTCTCCAAGGGTCTTTGTCTTGGGGAGGCTGGCTGGGTGGAGGCTGACTCTGGGCTCTGTCGCTGCAGGGCACAGCCACTGGCCAGCTGCCCGCAGGTGCCCAGCGCTCCCGGAGGAGGCACTGGGTCCTCCAGCCTTCCTGCCCTCACTCTGAAGTCACTTCTGACTCGCTCAGCACCGCAGCTGATTCCAAAAGATGGGAAAAAATACCTCTGAATTCTCTGATCATAATGCGATAAGAACAAGGTAAGTTTTGAAGTAAAATCTGCTGTATCTTCACATTTTACAAAACTACACTGTATAAATTATGAATCAAAAGAGAATTTTTAAGAATACAGACTCTGGGAAACATCCTGTATTGGGATAAATGGGCCACTGCTAAGACAGTTATGAGGTGAAAAATGCACACACTTAGTAATAACATCAACAAAAATTTAAAAGTAAAAATAACTTGAAGACTAGATTTAAAACGCAAGAGAAGGAATATGCAAGTAATTTAAAAGATGTGGAAATTAATGAAGAAGACTCTGCTGTGCTGGTACAGGACTATAATTCCAGCATTCTAGGAGGGAGAGGCAGGATGATAACAAGTTAGAGCTCAGCTTAAGCAATTTAGTGATTCAGTAAGATCTTGTCTCAAAATAAAAACAAATAAGTAAATAAACAAATAGAGCTGGGATAAAGCTCAGTGAAAAGGCCCCAGAGTTCAATCCTTTGTACCACAAAAAATTAAATAAATAGAATCAGTGGAACTATTAAACCTAAAATTAGTCTATGTTAAAAAGGAACAAATTAGCTAATGTCCTCAAGTAAAAAGTGGAAAGTACTAGGACAAAAGGTTAAAAATTAAATGCTAGACATAATATCTAAAATGATGTGTTAAAATTGCATAGCAACTACTTTGCACAAATCCACGAAAATAAAGAACTGACAGAGGTTGGAGGCTGACGGAGGCTGGGAGACAGAGGAAAGCTCCCAGAAAGCATCTGGCCTTCGAAGTGGAGACCGTGCTTCTCAGGAGATTCGACCAAATCTGAAGACATATCATGTCAGTGATTTCATAGCATAGAAAAAAAGACAAAGACTTGCAAATTCATTTTATAATTTCTAACAATGATTGAAAACCTTAAAACTGCTTGGTCAACCAAAAACAAAGAACAAAACAACTAAAGGATGAACTAATTGAGGAATATCAATGAAAAATCTTTAAGAGGAAATGTATCAAAGTGTAAAATGTATTCTAAATAAGAGATCACGGTCAGTTTGGCAAGTTCAAAAACAAAATAATAAATAAATATCTAGTATTAGCAAAAGCAGAGACAGTGAGAAAATCATGATCACATTCAGACCTGTACAAAGGATGTTTAATATGATTCATGTTATAAACATGATTAACTACTAAATTCTGGCCATTTATAGAGTAACGTAGGAAACAGAGAAGCGGGAAAAGCAGCCCAGAGCCCCGCCCACTTCTGCTTTGGCCAGGCTGAAGGAGAGAAAGGCGAGCTGGGCCCTCCTGTGTTTTGATCTCAGGCTGATGGTCCTGTGGCATCAGAAAGGGCAGAGAGGCTGAGCTGAGGTCTCTCCCCTATTGCATCCTTCCCAGGGCAGCTGAGGCTGCACTCTGCCCCTGAGGTTTGGTTTGACCAGGAAAGGCAGCACCTGGGGGGTGCAGGAAGTGGGGAGCATTTCTGCACCATGTTATTCCTGCAGCTGTCAGGGTGAAGAACAGGAGAGGCTTACTCTCCAGATGAAAGAATGGCCCACGAGAGCCACATCCATGCTACCAGAGAGATGCGTTTTGTTTTGTTTTGTTTTGTCCTTTCCTGAGACAGGCTCTAACTCCGTAGCCCAGCCTGGCCTTGAACACACATGGTCTCACGTGTCCTTTCTGTCGTTCTGGGACACCCCCCCAAACCCTGGCCTCCTTTGTCAGCTCAGTTTGTGGCTTCCCTCCAGGTGGGTGATTCTGGTCACACAGTGCTGGTGCTTTCTCCAGGAAGCCCTTCCTCAGGACCTGTTCTAGCTGAGGGCTGTGCTCACGTCCTGCTCTGGGCTCCGGTCGTGCATGAGTTCCACACCGGTGACCTGGCTTCTGGACATAGGCACAGCCTGGCCATCAGGCACCAGGCTGATGGGACAGCGAGCTGGATACAGTGACCCCTAAGCCAGGCTGAGGGACGCCGTGGCTGTGGGCAGACGGAAGGGGCCTGGATGGCTTCGTGAAGCCCCTCACCTTCCCGTCTCAGTCTTGTGCCCAAACCTGTCCTCCGGGGCCCCTAGAGGTCAATTCTGGCCCAGTCCCTCCTCCCACAGGGGCCACACTGGCTCTTGGGGTGACAATAGCCCCCCCTGGACTGGTAAAGGGATCCTCTAGGTGTTGGGACTTAGCCTCTCAGGGAATTTGCAGCTGGGAACCTAGGTGAGGCGTGGCTGCTGGGGCCGCTCTGTCCCGGAAGAGGCTGTGGCCGGAGGGACAGCCCTGTCCTCCTGTCCAACACAGGAGACTGTACCTCAGAAAGTGCAGAGACCCTGCTGGGGGCACAAGGGTCTTTCCTGAAGGAACTTTGAGGGACCCCGATGGAGAAATTCATGACGCTCGCAGGTGCTGGACTGATGCCTTCCTGGACCCTGCTCGGCCCTGTCTTTAGCATCCTTTATTCTCACTCTTGGATGGAGAGGCGAGGCTGGCTCTGGGGTCCCCCTACAGCTGCCCCCTGCATGGAGCAAGGAGGACTCGGAACATCCTCTCTTCAGTGATACTTTCCCATATAAATCCACATCGCTTTTCAAGCTTATTGGTGGAAATATTTAAGTGTGATCAAAAGGCTTCCATTCTGTGCCTATAGTCATTGTGATTGCATGAGTTCAATCCCCAGCAATGCAAAAGAAAATTCACTTTAACACACACACACACATGCTCACACACAGGGAGACAGCACAAATACACACATTCACATCCTACATCACAGAGATCCTCTGGGAGTTGAATAAATATTCGTTCTGAAAGGTGCCTATTGAGAAGATCACTGCTCAGTTACATCTGAAAGGCTTTGCTTCTGAGCAATGAGGAGGTGGGCAGTCATCAGGCAGCGATGGCCCCAGGAACACACTTCTCGGGGCCTCCCTGAGATCCTGTCTGCCAGCTGAAGCCCTCCAGGCTTCTCCTCCAGCACCCGCAGTCCCAGCTGCAGCTGCGCCAGCCTTGGAGCCAGCAAAGAGCTCAGGCCAGGGGGCATGGGCAGCCTCTGGTCCTATTGTCCACTCTGCTCTTCGGAGCTCAGAGAGACAGAGCAATGGGGACATCTCTGGATGCAGTCCGCGGTCCTTTCAGCAGACGTGTGTGTCCCGTCTCATGAAGAATGCATTTTTCTCTAGTTCTAAGACATTTCTGACGTTCTGTTATTAGGAAGACACTGCTTCATGAAAACGTGTTGGGAAATGCGTTTCTACTTGTGGAAGTCTGCCACTCCTTTTTGTTACTTTGTCGGGAGGATCAATAGTTCTCCATCAAACATGTAATGAGGGTCAAGAGCACAAGGCGGTTTTCTAAATTCAAGTTCCTTATGGCCACAGGAACATTTGTACATTCTATTTCCTGCTGCATCAGGCTTGGCACGCTGTGATTTTCCAGGAATTATTCGTGTATTGACATGAGAGAGAGGACACTGTGTATCCTAGAAGTGATAAAAGCACACTTCATATCATTTAGACTTTGCACTGTCATTCCCTGTTTCAAATCTTACTGGAAAAGTGTATATTGTACTAATTATTCTGATATTGTCTTGATTTTCTATTATTTTTCTTCTTTTGTTTCCTTGATTTCTGCTTATTTTCATCTTCCTTGCACTAAATTTAGTTTACATTTCTTTTTTCTAACTTTTTCCATCAGAAACCCAAGTCTGTGATTTTATACTTCTCCTTTACTGTGCAAATATTTTACGACAGGAAAATATTTTGTGTTGCTTCTGTGAGGTGTTTTTAATGAGTAGTACAGGAGAGCACACCCACACGCTCACACTCACACTCACACATGCACAGCCTTCCAGTTCTTGGCGTGGAGAGTGCCGACCTGGACACCGACTGGGACGGCTTGCTCGGGATGTCCCAACTCTGGCAGGACCGAGCCTGTCATCTCTTGAAGCCGCTCCTCACCTCGGGAAACCCTCCAGATCTCGGTGGTGGCCTCCAGTTCTCGGTGCCAACACCTGCATCCCAAGTGGTGCTGGCCGTCACCGCCTGCAGATGTTCGCTCACCCGTGGGACAGATGCCCTGGCTGCCTGGGGTGTCCCTCCCGACAATCCTGGTGCTCTCCGCAGATGCCACCTCCCGAGGGCAGAGCACGGGCTCGCCCTCCTCAGAACTCCTAATCTTCTCCATCCGACACAATCCTGCAACAAGGGCTGCGAAAACCAGTGCATCACAGACCTTCGTCTCTGGATAGGAGGAGTCTGAAGGAACTGAGGGTTAGGAGTAAAATGTTCAGTGCTGGCTACACAGGCATGAAATTTCACACTCTCTGTGGAAGCAGGGAGGCTGAGTGGTGGAGAGGGACAGTGGGAGGGCCGGGCGACTGGACCCTGGTGACCCGGATGTATAGCAGTTCGCAGGAGGAAACTTTAACTTCCCAGCTACCATGTGACCCTACTGACCACTCGTCAGAACCCACCCGGCAGACATTTAATGGGACACCCTCGGGCTGGCAGCGTTGCTCAGTGGCAGAGCACTTGCCCTGCAGTGTGGAGGCCTGGGCTCCTCCCAGCACCACAGAAAGGACAAAGGGGGAGGGAAGTCAAAGAAGGGCAGGAGGAAGAGGAAGAAGGAAAAAGGAGGAGAGGAAGAGGGTGACGGAGAGGAAGGGGGACAGAGGAGAGGCGGGAGGAACTCATCCTCCAGTGGAGACGCTGAGCAGCCCAGGCTGAAGTGATCACTGTGCAGGGCCCCACAGTCCAATGTGACTACACCTGGAACAGTTAGCGTAACCACCCCCCAGCCGCGCCTGGAGTCCACCCAGCTCACTTGTGTTCCTTACCGTCTGTGAGCCTTTTATGGGTCCAGCAACTGTGGTTTTAAATCTTTATGAAAACAAGGAAAGGTCCTGGCTGCCACAGGCAACCGGCACCACCCAGTCCCACTGCCTGCACAGGAGTGTCCCCAGAGAATGGGGCTGTGAGAACACAAGGGCAGCCCGTGGAAACGAGCCATCTGCCTCGCTGATCCAGAATCTTATGGAAGGGAAGGATTTTCAGCACAAAATTCGACTTTTGTTAGACCGCTAGACCCAAACTTGGGCATTCACCGACGCCATTCATTTGCTCATTCATTTAGCAAACGCACACCGAGCACCTGCCTTCTGGCGCCACAGACGAGACCCAACATAGCCGTCTTCCTGGTCTCCCAGGTGGGCCAGGGCCCAGCGTTGCCTCTGCTGTCCTTGGCTGTGTCAACAGCCTTCCTTCTGCCACTCCTGGTTTTGCGGCAGCGCGGCTCTGAGGGGCAGAACTGCCTCCCGCTCACAGCAGGCCTGGCATACAGAGGGCACTCAGTGGGCCTCACTGCCCCTGTGCTGCTGCCCGCTGGGAAGCAGGGCTCTGTTCAGGAAGGTGGGGTGACTTTCCGCCAGCAGACACCCCGTGGCTTGAAGCCCAGTGGTCCTGTCGCTGAGCCAGGAGACTGAGAAGTGTGAGCTCAGGAGAGCAGCACAGCTGAGCACAGTGCTGCAGTCCTCCCACTGAGGACCAGGTGAGTGCGGTGGGTGGGGGAGGCAGAGGCAGCAGGGCCTCCACGCCAGGCAGGGCAGGTCGACCGCCCACGGTGAAGCTGTCTCCCAGCCGAGCTGCCCCAGGCACAGCCAGGCTCATAATCTGGTCTCTAATGGACCCTAATGGCCTTGCCTTTGAAACTCTCTTCACCCCCACAAATTCAGTTTCGATTCCATATGAAAGATGCCAACTCGGAAGCTGCTGTTTGGGGCACCAGGGACCAGGCTTGCAACGGCCAGGCGTCCCACGGTCCCTGCAGCCCCGCGGGGTCAGGAGCCCAAAGGGAACATGGGACCTAGGCCCTTAGAACCGGAAACACCAGCTCTCCCTGGTATTAAATCCACAGGGCATCACACTCACGGGAAGCTTCTCAGGCTGCCCATCCATCTGTTCTAAAGGCAAATTAAAGTCAGATGATGGTAATAAAGCAAAGATCGTTAGATCCACCGATGGGGGGATGCATTTCTCAACAAAATTCATCACTCCTGCCTGGGGACTTGCGAGGTTGGTGTGATTTCTTTCCAGTTTTAGTTAACACTCTTTCTCTGGGTTTGTGGGTGCTACAGAAATGCCCGCTGTGGCTCTGTGGCAGGATCCAGGACAGCAGGTGCCATGTGCCCGTGTGAATGTTGGGCCTGTCTCCATGGTCAGGTGACCTGTCATATCCTCTTGGCCCATTTACACCGCCTTCTCTTCGCTCAGCCTCCTGGGTTCCATCACCCCTAGACCTGCTCCAGGCGGACATGGCCTTGGCCAGGGTGGCTGCCCCTTGCTGGGAACAAGGAGAGTGGCTTGTGAGAGATCCTGGAGATGTCCTTGGTGCCAGGAGTGCCACCCCCACGGACGCCCGAGGGCACCTTAGCCTGACCTCTCGCAAGGGGAACCTGTGCAGTGACCCGACTAGCACGTTCACAGGCAGCAGGGTGGGAGTGACCAGGAGGGGACGTGGCCAGTGTTGACTGGGCACCACTGTGCATCAGGAGCAATTGACAGCATCAAAACTAAGGCAGAGGGCCGGCCGGAGAGGCCCTTACTTCGCAGACATCACAAGTCACAGGTCCCTTGTTTAGAGGGAGTTGGGGCAGTGGGCATGAACCCCACCAGGGGGCGCTACCTCGGCAGTGGCCTTCAAGCAGTCTCAAGGCAGGACCTCCAGAGGCAAGAACAAAATCCCCAAACCAAGAGCATCATTGGCTTGTCAAAGAAGAGCAAGCTACCAGGGTCCCTAAAGCTCAGAGGAAGAGTATCTGGGATGTAGCCTCCAAGCCAGGGAGGGAGGCTGGGGGACACAGGAGTGGTAGGAAACCGTGCACCTGGACACCATAATGTTAAGTGGAATAAACCAGACACACAAGCTTAAATACTGCACAGTTCTCTTATCGAGAAACCCAGAGAGAGATAAAGACATAATAGGAAGTAGGGAGAGAGATCTTTTGCAAATTGGAAGGGTCCCAGGAAATGGAAGGTGGGGATGAAACAGGAGTTAAGTTAGGTGAGGGTATCAACTTCACATGAGGAAACTGGGCACTGGGTGTATGAACACGTGCCAATTCAGCAAAAAAGGTGCAAACCAAAGGGAGCCAGTGAAAGGGATTTCATCCCAGAGGAAAACCATCCCCGCTCTTGGTCCCCTCAGCTGTTGAAGATGTGGCTGGGCTTACAGCCGGCTGTCCCTTGGGTTGGGTGGTGCAAATCACGTGCCCCAGCTCCCTGCAGAGGAGCAGCCGGCAGGAGCTTCTCAAGCCACCCTGGAAGGAGACCTGTGCCGTGTAGCCAGACAGCGTGGCTCTTCTCGGACCTAACATCACTGTGGAAAGTGTTAGGTGAGGGAGCCTTAACCTAATTCCCCGGTCTCATCATGTGGTTGTAATGAAAGTAATATTAGAGCCAATTAGACTACACCTGTGAAACCTATTAAACACACCTTATTAACAAGCAGGGATGCAGTTCCTGCAACCTGTTCTCCAGGCCCCAAGGAGCCCGGCCTTCCCCGGAAGTGGACGGGCCTCCTTCCAGGAGTGTCTCATGGGACAGCCCACGGCAGAGGTCAGTCAGCTTCCAGGCTGTGGGCGTCACGTGAAGGCATCTGCAGGTGTGCCTGCCTGGACACACAGGTTGTCCTGTCTCTGGGAGACCTGGAGCAAGGACAGGTTTCCCAGGGGAGCAGCTGCCACAGAGGAGCCCTGCTTTCCACCTGCGGAAGTTGGACCCAGAGGGAGAAAGCCTTTCTTCCCTGAATCTCCAGCCTGCCCGCTTCCTGGTCAGCCACACAAGGGTGTGAGCCAGTCCCTGGAACTAAGTGTCTGTCTCATTCTCTCTGTGTGTCTCTGTCTGTCTCTGTCTCTATCTCTGGTCTGTCTGTCTGTCTGCCCCCCCCCACACACAAACGTGTGTCTCTGGGAGTCCCAACTCATCCTATCAGGAAATCAGGCACCCCCACCTCCAGCAGAGTTGAAGAGAAGCCCCTGCCCTGTGTTCCCTGGGCTCGGCGGGGACTTGATGTATTCTTACCCTCCACATGTACTCACACACCTGTATGGATATAGATCGGGTGTGAACTGAGCACGGCTCATTTCATCAGCCTGACTCACACTCCACTATTTCACTTGTTTCAACTCTTCTCTGATATGCATAGTGCTTGCTTCACACTTCCGGTGAGACCAGGATGTGGCCGGAGCCAGAAGTTCCAGTCCACATAGCAGAGCCACCAACCCAGGGCCTGTGATCAAGGTGGGCTTTTCCAAGTGTCCTTTCCAATTATGTGTGTATTGAGGAGACTCCGTTTTCTTATGCAGGTGGTTGCTCTCCAAAGAGGTCATTTAAGAGGACTGGGCTGTAACAGGGCTGTTAGAATTTAAAATAAAATTTCCACACCTGGAAACCAAAGTGGCCTGGAATGTTTCCCTCTTCCTGGCAACTTGGGTGTGGACAGAACCATCAGGTAAGGCAGCCGGACTGCAGGGTGACAGCAGTGCTCATAGACCCATGCAGCTGCACAGAAGAAATGCAGACACCCTTCCATGACCAGAAGAACCACATGCACAGCCCACTGAGGAAGGAAAACCTGTGGGCAGGCCACAGCTGACTCAGCAGTAGGGCTTTGCACATGCAACCTGTGTGGCCCGACTGACCCTGGACAGTGCCTTCTGTGACGGGGATCCAGCCCCTCTCTGCATGGCCCATTGTGGGCGCCAAGCAGCCTGCACTGGGACACAAGGGCTGGGCCAGTTCCAGACAGCACCCAGGGCGTCCTTCAGTGTCCTCAGGTAACTCCAGTCATGGCTGGGGGTGCTAGACGGCCCTAGGAGCCACCATGCCCCTCAGCCCCCTCCTGCCCTGAGGCTGCCTGGACTGCCACTGCCCTAGAAACCAGGCGCCAGGAGCCCCTGCCACCTCCATGACCTCCGTCTGCCTCCAGCGTGCCCTCCTTTCTCCCTGCCCCATTTTGGGGAGGCCTCTGCGGGGACGGGCCCCCAGGCAGGACCCACAGGCACTGCTACCTCATCAACCTCACCTCCCCTGTCCCGTTCCTCCTCTGCTGTCCCTCCACCTTTTCTCTTTGGGCCAAGGGCCACGTGACAGCCGGGCCCATTTGGCTCCTCTCAGCCTTCTCTTTAGGTGAGTTCAGGAACAGACTCACGGTCCTCCCTCATCATCTGCACCCAGCTGGCCTGATGCACTGGCCATGCTCCCCAGGTACCCGCCTACCCTCCCTGCTGTGCCTGGTCCTTCGTGCCTGGACTGGACTTGTGTCCTCGGGTCCTCAGGACACAGGCCTGCTCTTCCTCATGGACCTCAGCTCTCTCTGCAGGGGCCTCTGTGTCCTGCCAAATTGCCCAGAGAGGTAGAAGGGGACTTTGAAGAATCCAGACTGACAGACAGAGGACCAGGTCACCAGCTGCTCCTCCTGCACCCCACGCTGTCCTGCGGCCCTGACTTGTGCAGGGACCACGGCCAGTCTGAGGAGCCCACAGCCCCTCCTGCCTCCTCTCTCTTCATTTCCCTAGAGTCAGGAGTCATTAAGAGGCAGACCAACATAGGAAACAGGAACCCATGGGAAGTCTGATGCTCACCATTATTTATCACTTTATAAATTTCCTTTAAAATGTACGATTGTAGCAATTTTCACAGAGTCTTCTACACATTCATTACATTGTTTTATTTTGCATGGCCAATATAGAGTTGGGTTAAATATTTTGACATTCGTAAGTGAATTGGGCATTGGATATTTTCATATATGACCCTGATTTTAGTGTGAATGAAGTCTGTAGCAAGAACTGCTAAAGACTTTGAACATAGGGCTGGAGATTTAGCTCAGCAGT
>NW_022900913.1:1391192-1418434 GCF_012274545.1 Fukomys damarensis
TAAAACCCCCGAAACAAAAAAAAAAAAAAAAAAAAAAAAAAAAAAAAGACTTTGAACAAGACTTTATAAATGGGACACTGAAAAAATAATTTATGTAACAGTCAGAAGCGCAATGCTATCAGGACTTTGGGTGTACGCTGTCTAGGAGTGAGGACACCAACATTGCAAAGAATTCCCCCTGAAAAGTTTTCCATACACTCTCTTTCTTGAAAGGGTTGGCCTTGTCAGATGCCGGGCATGTGGCAAACATTACAACATTTGACCTTTCAGTCAAGTCTGTGAGGTGGAAATCACACATCTCCCAAATACACTGAAAAGAGATGATTTAAAATTTGTCTGAGCATGCCAGGCATGGTGGCATAGGCATATCATAACTCTAGCACTCTGGGAGGTTGAGTCAGGAGGATCACATATGCAAGCCCAGCCTGGGCAACTTAATGACTTAGCATCCCTGTCTCAAAGTAAAAAATAAAAAATAAAATGAGCTGCTCAAGGCAGCTCAGTGTGAAGACCCGAAGTCATTCCCTGGTACTGAAAAAAGGTCACCCAAGATTTAAGGATTTGAACATCCCTATGTAGTTTTCAGAGTGATTTTGCAAGTCATGGGTGAGCAGAGAAGGCTGTGTTTCCAGGACAAGGACCCAGGTTGACATTCACAGAGTGGAGCATGTCAGTGAACATCACACGGAGCCCAAAGAACCGATTCTGATCCTGATGAGTGTGCAGTCCTGCACTGCTGAGTAACAAATCACCCCTCACTCAACAGCCTAAAGTTGCAGCCATTTTATATGTTCCAGCACTGCCCTCAGAGTCAGACGGGGCTCAGCTGGACTGTTCTCTGCTCTGTGTGGCACTGATCACTGACTGTTGTTCAGTGGAATCCAGCTGGTTGGCAGCTCCCTTCCTGTGACTGGGGTCTTGGTGACAGCTCAGGAAATTGCTCAGCCTCAGGCCACCCCAGCCTCTTCCTGGTGGCTCTAGGTCTCCACAGAAAGCATTCCCAGCACCGAGAATTGAGATGCTAGGTCCTTAGACCCGGCCTGGGAACCTCTGCCACATTGCATGGGTCAGTACATCGCCAAGGGCTCCTGTGATCAGAATGTTCCTTGTAATTAACTTCACAGTTCTGGTGGCTGAAGATCCATGGCCATCTTGAATCCACACAGTGAGATCAGAGCTCCTCTCTAATGTGGCTGCCAAGTCTGAGCCTGGAAGATCATGTTGACCAGGAGACATGGTACCACCACTGACTTTACAACGGGTTCATTCACCTTCTGCTCCTTACATTTCCAGGCACAGAAGAAGCCTTCACGTGCTTGGATCCTTCTCCAAACAGGAAGTGACTTGTGCTACATAATGAGGTTATTCCACCCTCTGGAAGGAGAGTATTAGGAGACACGTCTGCCTTGGGAAGGCCTTCACCTTGGCACTTGTGTTAAGTCTTCCTCTGTGAATTTAGGACCATCCACTCTTTATGCACACCACTCTACACCTCTTTGAGTCATAGATTAAACAAAGCAAAGAGCACCTCTCAAGCCAACCTGCAATGATGCTCACTACCCATGAGGCTCTGAGGAGCAGAGAGCAGCTGATGCCCTGCCATCTGGCTTCATCTGGTGAGGTGGTGTCTTTGGGAGACAGCGTTGGCTGTGTTTTGGAAATGAGTTTTGTTCTCCTAGGTGAGCTCTGTGCCCATCTCCCTCCACGCGTCCATCTGTCTTACATTGGTAGCTCTCCATCTCCCTGGACCTGACTGCATCTCCAGTCCATAATCATCCAGTCTGGTGGACTCTGCTGGTCCTCCCATTCTGCTGCTGCACACCATGTCCTCGAGGCCCAGTTGTGGGGACACAGCAGCCTCATGCAGTCACCCGAGCACACACCTCCCCCATTAGGGCAGCTTTGATGACCAGAGCTAGCTCTCTAGTTGACGTCCAAATTGGATCTTACCTCCCAACTTGCCAAGTCAGGAAAAGGCAAGCAGACACACCTGTGTTACCAGCAGGACCTGCTGTGGACTGGGGTCCGGGTCCACTGCACCTGGCATCACTTAGCCAGAGGCACGACCTCTTGGATGCACCAAGACAGCTGGGCATCGTGACCAGGTCCCCACAACAGCTCCCAGGGCCCTCTGCAGGGCAGCGAATGAAGAGGGCAGGACAGTAGAACCCATGTGCCTGCCGGTGGGTCTTGTGTTCAGGGGCCACTCCGTGCTGGCCATTCATGCCTGAGAGTCATTGTGTGGTCTTTGCCCCACGAGTGTGTGTGGCCGAGAACCAGCTCCATTTCTAGCTGTGTCTCCTGAGCCCAAAAGCTCCACAGGGCACCCAGCAGCATCTGTAGACTCCTGCAACCTTCCTCCCAAAGGCCATCACCAACTTTAACTCTGTGAGTTAACGGGGTGTGCCGGAACCCTGCCACACTGAGCAAGGATGAGCTCTTGCAAACCCAGAGGAAATGTGCACCTCGCTGAACATGGAGACTACTGCACTGCTGAGAGCGGGCCAACGCCAGGCACGCAGGGGGAGACAGGCTGCCCGGGCACACACGATGTTTGCTCTCTTCCCTCCTGGCCTTGGCTCAAGTGTGGAAAGTGCGGTTTCCCTGAACATGAGATATGCCAAGACAATCAAAACATTCTGGAGACTCGATTTGTCTCTAAGACAGAACCCCCACTTCCTCATGTGATACTGAGGTTGCCTTTCTCATTCTTGGGAGTTTTCAAAGCTTTTTCCTGCAGAAGCATGAGAAATATTTTCATCCCATAAAACAAATTTAAATGCCCACTACATACATACAAGAGGCAATTTATTTCATGTAAAGGCAGTAAAAAGCTGCCTCACTTTTTGGATGATGATGATGTTGCACATGGTGGATGTATTTATTACTTCACCTATTTTTACTGGCACACATTTGCAGTACAGAATGTTTACAGTCCTTGTGCGGAGTTGGTCTGTGTGCTTAACGCATCTTCATTCCTTTTCTTCTCCCCTCCCCATCTCTTGGTCCCCTACCCATTTGCTAAAGATCTATCTCCCTGTTTCCTATTGTCTATCTTTTACTTTGCTCTTTAATTTATTTATGCTTTGGGTTTTTCATGTAAGAGAAAGCGTGTGATGTTTAAGCTTGTGCGTCTGATTTATTTCACTTAGCATTATGATCTCCAGGTGCATCCACAGTCCTACAAAAAGCTGCCTCAATTTTTTAAATAAAGCAATTCACTGAAAATGCTTCATTGCTAGGAGCAGAAACAAGAGTCCAGGGAGGCCTGGGTGGGTGCTCCATGCTGGCACCTGCACACCTGTCGCAGGGCCCCCTACGCCTGTGATGTCCCCATACACCGCCATCCTGAAGCTGCCCCCTGGCCACGTGCATTCTGCATAAGGGGACAGCGTGGCTCCCAGGGTCCCTCATTTGAGCCCCTGCTGGTGAGAGGGGGACCCGAGGGGCCAGGATCAGGGCATCCAGGCGGACCCAGAGTTCTCAGGGACACAGTGTGGGCCGGGCCAGGACCTGTCTGGCTCCTCTCCTGTGTTCAGGGAAGAGCAGGCCCCTGAGAGCACAGCCCATTAGGAGGGCTGAAGGAACAGAAGCAACAGTTTAAGGGGAGGGGCTTGAAGGGCGACGTGACTTGAAGTGACTTCCTCCACTCCAGCTTCTTCCTTCCAGGATGTGGAGATGATTCAGAAGGTGCAGCCACTGCCATGCTGTGAGTGCAAGGAAGGGAGACCAGGCCACCCGGAGCCGCAGGGAGATGAGAGCAGAGGACAGGCCCCACGGCCCCGCTGCGGGAGCTGAGGAGGCGAACAGGCAGTTGGGGGGTTCAGTGTCCATCGATGTCCGTGGCACAGATGCCCAAACTTAGCTTATTCTTTTCTTCTTCCTTTGTTTCGTGTTTTTTTAGTACTGGGGATGGAACCCAGGGTCTTTGTTCTGAGCTCCATCCCCAGCCCTCTTTTTTTTTTTTTTTTTTGAGACAGGGTCTCACTAAGTCACTTAAATTGTCAAGGCTGAGCTTGAACTTGTGGTCCTTCTGCCTCAGCCTCCCAGAGTGCTGGGATGGCAGCTGTGTGCCACCTAGCCTGGCATTTCCAGTCTTATTTCAAGCTGCCAAGGGTTTGCAACTGTATCACAGAATGCCTGACTGGTGACAGCCAGGTCCTGGCAGTCCCAGTGCACAGCTGCCGTTCGATCTTATGTCCAAGCTGGTCCTAGTTCTCAACAGACCTCCCTCTGGAGATCGGCAGCCAGTGGAGGGTCACAGGGGAGACAGGCCGCCCGGGCAACACTCCACGTGAGTCTGTGGCCTTCCCGCATCCCCGCCTTGGGCCTGTCCCATGCATGAACACCCTGGCTGGCCTTTCGCACGGTCAGGACGTGGCAACGGTGGGGGCCCTCACTTCCCGAAGGTGTCCAGAACCAGTGCCCCAGACCTCCCCCAGGGACACCGGCTGAAGCCACTTTGAAGCCAGTGGTGTAAACAGCACCGCGCCATCTTCTCAGTGAAGTGTAACCTCACGTTGGCTTAGCAGAAGTAATGTTGATTTTTTTGTTACTTAGTGTTGAACCCAAGGTCTTCACACTGAGTTACGATCTCCAATCCTTTTTACTTGTTACTGAGACAGGATCTCACTACGCTGCCCAGGCTAGGCTCAAGTTTGCAACTCTCCTGCCTCACTCAGTCTCTCAAGTGCCGGGATTACAGGCATGCACCCCATGCCAGGCTGGCCATGTTGTGACACTGGGCCAGAGAGCGACCTTTGGTCACTGTGATGGAGGCCCGTCCAGACGGCCTGTGTCTGGTCCATGGTTTGCACCCCAACGCCTTGGTCCCTGGGACTCATCTGCTGCCCCAGCCCCTGTGGGGCCTGCACAGCGGGTACAGCCCCAGAAGGAGGAGCCCGCTGGTGTCCAGCCCTGCTGCCCCCACCTCAGCATTGCCATGGGAACTTCGTCTGGGGCCAAGGTCAGCTTGGAAATCATTTCCCTTTGTGCCCAGATATCTTTTAAAATCAAGAGCAGGTGTGCATAGCCCTCAATCCCATGGAATCACTCAAAATGCTCACATTTTTGTTAGCCGAGTTTTTAGATTAAAATTTGCATGTTCTCAAAACTAAAGGAAATCCGTGTTTAACTTTACAATGCTCTCAGAACAATTTTGTCTGTTAATTAGGAACTTGCATTCGCAAGAATTAAAATGGTCTAAAAACAGGAAAATTGCGATCGGCTTTGGAGGATGAAATGGCAGCCCACCAGGTCCTCCAATCTGTGCCTAGCTGCCTGGAGGGGGCGCTCAGCAACATGGGGTCCTCCTCCATGCAGGCGCAGGGGCACTCGCAGTTCCCTGTGCACTGCCATTTCCGCCCCAGCTGGGGGCGCGCACGAACTTCGCAGGACCCCACCTGTAGGATGGCACCAAGGGCCCCAGCGTGCAGCTAGTGGGGATGCAGGAGAGCTGGCTATGGTACAGCTGTGCAGTGCCCGTGACCACGGGGCAGAGGGGCCGGCCGAAGAAGCGCGGCTCAAGGTGTGGCGAACAGGAAGCTGAGAGGGTCCAGCGAGGAGGGGCGGTCGGCCCCCAGGCCACGCCCAGGGACGCCTCCGCCCCGCAGGCTGCACCTCCCTCACCTTCAGCTCAGAGCTCTCAGTGGACTGATCCAGCATCGCACACCCGTGACCCAGTCAGCTCCCAGGGCCCCGCCTTCCAGCTCCTGAGGCTTTGTATATGAGATCCCTCGGCTCTTAGCCTGGACCCTCTACCGCTCCTTGCCTGTCATTACCCAGAATAGCTCCTCCCCACTCTTTACAGTTACCGTGGTGCCTACATTTCTTTTGTTGCTTCACGGCAGAGCTGGGAATGGAGCCCAGGCCCCTGTGCCTGCCTGGCCAGTGGTGCACCTCTGGCCCCTGAATGTTGTTCTAGGTGTGAACAGCTTCAGGAACCTGACTACAGTCTCTGGGACAGCTGTGTCCACCCCCCCCACCACCACCATTGGAAGCTTTGCTGTCTTTTTCAACTACCCAAGCGGTGGACACAACAGTCAAGGATATCTTTACAGTGTGAAAGAGAAAAGGACACTGTGCACCATTTTCATTTTCTTCCCAAGGCAGTTATATTTGTTCCTCCTCATCCTCTTCACTTAAACAAAATTATGGGAGGCAGCTAACACTGGCCTGCTAACGTGGTCTTCTCGCCTCCTGCTGACTCTGCCACGAGCTCAGAAGGTGGCTCTGTGGCCTCCCGTGCATCTGCTCCGTGCTCTGTCTCTTCTCCTTTGTGGGCCAGCTGGGGAAATATCAGGCATAGATGGATCCTAGATCTCAGTGCAGGAGAGAGGATTACCCCAGCCTGCCATCCATGCTCAATTGGCCCGGAAAGGGGATTTCTGGGCTTCTCCAGAAAGGGATTTCAGTCTGCATGTATTTTGGGCATCTCTGTATATTCGTGTCTACACCACATGTTTTCGTTGGTGTTTTTAGGGTAGCTACTCACACCACCATCGCCCCCTGCACATTTGAAAAGTAGGCTCTTTGTCAAAAATATGATTCACTAAATATTTATGTGCTTATGAATCTAACCAGAGAACATCAACAAAATAATCCATAAAATGGGAGTAATATGCCTCTTTTAGACAAAAACTAAGACAAAAAGATTACAGGCTCGGAGGCAGTTGCAGAATTAATGCAATTGTTCTCCTGTATGATGTGAAAGTGAATTTTAATCCCTTCTGAGACTAAAAGACAGAAGGCGTGTGGAGGGGCCGGTCACAGAGGTTGGGGCATCCCGGGGACCCCACACTTCCCTACCAAGCTCCACAACCCAAATCTCCCCAGATCCTTGGCTGAGTGTGCCAAGACCGGCTCTCTAAAGCCAGCACCGAAGTGTGCACTGTCTAGTCTGCACTTTACTGGGGGCTGTGGCAGCTGCCTGATTGGGTCAGCACAGCTCTAGGTGTGGCTGAGGGATCCACAGAAGAGGGAAGGCCACCCCGGGTGTGGGCGGCAACAGCCAGCAGCTGTGACCCAGATGGAACAAGGAGAAGGAGGAAGCCGCTCGCCTCTCCAGAGGAGCTCCAGGCTTCGCCATCTCCGGAACATCCGCCTCCGGCCCCGGCACAGACTCCTTGGCCTTACAGGGTAGACCTCTGGCTGCCAGCGGGACTCTGCGGTGAGCTCCAGGGCTTTCCACCTTCACCTGGTGAGACGGACCTCTGCTCTCTTCCGCCCCAACCCTGCAGGCAGCCCGTGCAAGCCGTGTAAATCATATATATGACATGAAACCTGCGACTCGGGGAACCCTGCCTAACACAGGGTCGAGCTGCTCACCTAGAATTTGCACTATTCTCTCTGCTGCGTGATCTTCCAGCCACAAAACAATGGACGTGAGCCCAAAACAGTTAGCTGTGGGGAAAAGACTGTAACATGACTTCCCACTCAGAGTTAGAACATACGACACTGTAAGTGCAGTAGAGTGACAAATTTTAACACCATTGTGTGCTATTCTGTGGGCGTTTCTATGACCAGAGAAACACAAATTATGTTTATTTATGAGTGCAGTCAATCTCGTTTTTAAAAGTTTCAAAGAAACATTTATCATCTTAACCAAATCACACAAAAGCACTTTCTATAGCACGAGAAATGTCCATTCATCAACAAGATTTATCAGGCACAGGAGTCGACAGCTTTCCCGCAGTGATACCTTAGTCCTCGGTGAAATGCGTTTTTAGAATTTAAAGCTTCCGAGTATTTGTTGAACTTGCTCAGAATAAAATCACAATTATGCTCGGGAAGCTCCCTGCTCATTCCTTTCCCCCAGGTTCCCCCAGGTTCCGCCTGGTGACACCACAGCCACGGGCACTAGTGAGGCCCCTGCTCTGGGTGCTGCAGTCTGGGCCTCAGCTGGGTCCTCCCCAGGCCTCCTCGGGGCTGCATTGCCTCAAGGACTGGGCCAGAGGTGCCTGGGAAGGTGATGGCCAAGCATGGCTGCAAGGAGCCCATGCTCTTGCCTGGGTTGGGAGAGGCTCAGAAACGGGCTCCTGTGCTCCGGACACAGCCCACACCCAAGGGTCCCCAGCAGTCTCTGCGTGCACACCCTCCTCTGAGTGTTTCGGAGGATGTGGCCAGGAGGCAGATGCCAAGAATTCAAAGTAAGTTCTTCTGACCACGGTAAACATGGTGGCCCTGAAGCAGTGCTCCTCAAGACTTGGGTGTCAGGCTGGCCTCACCTTTTTATGTGAGATACTCGGTGCCTTCCCCAAAGAATCATTTAGGCATCAGAGACGTGTCTGGGACCTGTAGGGACCCACCCAGCTGGGGTGTGGGGCTCAGGGCACCCACTCCTCACCCTCCATGGCTGCAGGCTGCCAGAGACCTGCGGAGATTAGAGTGGACTGCACTTGGCTTAGCCCGGCCAAGCCCTCATTTCACCATGGTGACAGTGAACTGACAGAGATGCGGGTGTCAAAGGACCCAGAAACATTTCTAAAGAAGGACCGTCCGTGTGGGAAATTCTGCCATTGAAGTGTGAATCATCAGTTGTCCCTCCTTTTGGACAAGCCCCAGCCTGGCTCTAGCTGCCCTCCACTCTGATCCTGAGGAGGGCCCTGTGGCCAGCACGGCTGAGTAAGTTGGCCTGGAATGTGAGGTGTCCTTGAGGAGCGCTGGCTGTCACCCAGTGCCAGGGGCAACTGAGAACTCCTGGGCAAGTGAAGGGCAGAGCCAGCCCTCCCTGTGAGCGGCTACCTCTCCTCTCTGCTCCCCACAGGTGTGTCAGAGCAGGCTGCCCCCCCATCTGAGCTCAGCCTCCCCCCATGCCTCGGAGCCGGTGCTGACGGGCCAGAGCTGTGCTGTCTTCCCATGGAACAGCCCAAGCCAGAAGGAGTGGCCCCACCCTGACCACCGCTATCCCTCCTGGGGTCTCTGACACTCGTGTGTGCCAGGACACTGACAGTTCAACTCCTTGGACAGAGATGAGGAACTGCACTGAGCGCCCCTTGGACACCTAGGACCATCTTACACGTCCAACCTCCTGCTCTTCTCCTTCTACCAGGCACAGATGTGCAGAGGTTGTGTGTGGAGGCTAAATCAGCTGTGCGTGTGGCCCCTCGCCCTGCATGTGCTGCAGGTTTACCAGATGGAGCTCTCTTTCTCGGTTCTTGCCCCTCCAGATACAGATATTGGTGGCCTCGCCTCCCACCCAAGAGCTGGCCATGCCCACCAGAAGGACCCCGTGACTATCCTTTGGCACCTCACACTCCACATGCCCACAACCAAGTTTCAGCCACCTACAGAGCTCCACACACACACCAAGAAGGGGCCGGGAGCTGCACTTGGGCTTGACACGGTTCCTTCCCCCAGGGCCGGCTCACTGCTCAGGAGCACCGTCCACTCTGCAAGTCTGCACAGAGGTCACCCTTCTGGGCCCTTCCCGCAACAGGACAGAGTGTCTGGCTCTCCGTCCCCAGGCAAGGGCCTGGTATCTCCAGAGCAGATGGTCTTACCAACCTGGAGGGCTGGGCTGTTTCTGGAGGGCCCTGCTGGCCGAACTTAGTCCTGGGTCCCCTGTGTTAGGCCCTGCTTGTGGCCTGGCCTGTGACCTAGACCGCCTGGAAGAAGATTGCATGCTCCTGCCCCATGTAGGCCACTGCCTGGCTGTGGGGGTAAAAGGCAGATGCTGGTAAGATGCCGCGCCCTCCACACATCCTCCCGTGGGCCTTCAGGCTCAGCTTCAGGGCTTTTGTAAGCCCCGGGTTCTGACAGTGGAGCAAGAACCCTTACTGCTAAGGCGGGAGACACCTGCTGAGCAGGTGTGGACTGGAAGAGGAAGCCCCCGATGTCAGGGATCCTCTCCGGGTGGGAATCGGGGCCATTGGACGAGGAGGCTGAGGGTGGAAGAATGCGGAGGATCATGGGCACACACCGGAGGCAGGGGTGACCTCTGGGCCATGGTGGGCGCACAGGGAAGCAAGACACTGAGTCACACTGGGCTCCAGGCTTAGGGTGAGGTCACCACAGGTGCAGAGAAAGCACAGGGAAGCTCAGGGGCTGAGGTGGCCCCGGGACAGCAGCTTCCTGCAAAAGCTCAGGACCAAGGGAGGCTAAGCATGAGTGTGTGCAGGACCCGCAACTCATGGGGCCTCCGGGGGACGCCAGCTTCTGCCACAGCCCTGGGTTCCAGGATATAATTCTCCTAGCACTTCAAGAGCTCCAATGAGCACTTTCTGTTGCCCAGTCTACGTGGTACACAGAATTCGCATTCCATGAAGATCAGGACCAGAAGAACTCCAGTCTCGGCCGTGAGAACGGGTCAGGCCTCAGGCACCTGGCGGCTCTCCAATCAAGCCACTGAGTGTCACCTTGGTCCTTCCTAAGGGACAGGGCTGGTACAGGACATCAGAGCCAAGGCCTGCAGGGCAAGTGCAGCAACAGCTCTGCACCCCAGCAGGGCCTCTGCCACGTTGCCAGTGAGTTTTGGCCTACGATGAGGCTCTGTGCTTCCCCCTGTGCTGGCCTCTGCCACTTAGGAATTACTGGACCAGACTGGTAATAATGACTCAGTCTGTTCTTGTTTGTCTCCGTCAGAGTGAGTTTGGAAGATGCATTTAACCCTCGCAGCTGACAGGTACACGGTGCGTTCTGAAGGGGTGGACCGTCTCCTCACCTCACCTGTGCCACATCCAGCAAGGCCAGAGCCAGAGGACAGTTCCTGCGATTCCGACCTCGTCCTCAGAGGGACAGGGGCCAGGACCCTGAGGAAGAGTCCGGTGCCTGGATGCAGGGCTGCCACCATACAGCGCTGCGGACTTCCTTAGAGTGGCTGCTGTCCGAGAGTCTTTGAGCCCTAACTTCACTTTCAGAGGTTTCTTCTTCTTCTATTTCACCCTGTGCTTGTGAGTTTTCTCCACAATGCTTCCCCACCTTGCTCCTTCTGCCTATGGATGCCACGGGGCTGCAGCGTAGGACACGGCCTCTCTGGCCCCGCTTGCCTGGTAGTGTGGTTTTGCAGAGCACGCCGCACTTCCTGGCCATGCAGTCTGCCCTTGGAGACTCCTGGAGGAGCCCGGCTCATTGCACCAGTGGCTGAGCCTCCCCCATCCTCTCCTGGGCCAGCGCTGTGCCTGGGGTGACCTCGTGGCTGTGCAGAACTGTATTTCTCAGTCAATGCTGCACAGCACGGCTGCAGGGCAGACTGGACCCAGCGATGCACCCCAGTGCATTCATCTTAGCGTTGACATCGTCTTTTGATTGCTGCGGAAAAAGACTTCTGCTTGTAATGATCTTCTCATAAAGCATAATCAAAAGTGACACCACAGCTCTGAAATAAATCAGAGGAAATCTGAGTATTTTACAGCAACTTCACATTCTCTGGGGCTCTTTTTCACTATGGACAAGCTCCGACAGTGTGTGGGAGATTAACTCAACCATCCCAGTTTGACTCTATTCGGCAGCTTTTGCGTTATTTAAAAAGCTTCCTAGTAAAGTCATTCAAATGTGAATAATTGAAATTATTTTAATGACTGTGCCATTAGAGACCAAACTTACACAGATCTCAGACTGACCTACTTTTCCTCCTTTCTTTCATCCACTCATTTTACTGGTGAATTTAAACAGATCCACTACTAATTAGGTATGTCCTGCTCACACGATATTGGAAAACAGTTACCTCTAGCATTTGGCTCAGCTGCTGTCTTCCCGGTGCCTCCGACCACGGCCCTGTGTCTGCTGTGTGCGGACACCTATCTCCCTGCACAGCCCTGTCAGGGATCTGGCCAGGAGCCTTGACGTCTTCTAACCTTTCGTGGGGTGAAGATCGTGAGCCTAATTAACGAGAAGACGGCTCTGATGTAATAGGTCAGTGTGCGTGCTTCTGCTTGGACGGCCAGCACGGGAGCAGAAGCAGGGAGACACAGGGAGGTTCCGGAGCCCTGAATGTGGAACAGCCTGGATTCCACCTGGCAGGGGTGAGTATTTGGCTCTTTGGTAAGACAAGTCCATTGAAACGATCAAAACATGCTTTAGACATCTAAAACAGAAATGTTTTGCCGAATCCCTGCTTCGACGGGCAGCAGCTATCATTTCTAGTTTGGGTGTTGTTGTTTCTGAAAAGCCCAGTGACCGTTAAGATACTTGCAAAGCACCTGAGTGTAGTTTCCCAGTAGCATTTTTTGCATTCTGCATGCAGAATGTGTGAGTGTCCGTAGACAAAGTGTAGCTTAGGTTTCATAGAAAACCCCTCCGCCCTTGCTTACGTTACTCTTTTGTGTTATACTAATAGCGAGAGTCCACTTCCTCCATGTGTATCTGAGCTGCACTACATGACACCAGGGACAGCTGGTGTGATGGGATCTAGCAGATTCGCAGCTGGAACCTGGGGCTTGGGCTGGAGTAAGGCCCTGAGCCCTATTCTGGGACCAAAGGAGAGGAGAGGAAGCAGGATAATTGGACTTTCCTTAGTTAGGACTCCGTGTGGGTTGCACTGGCAAGCATGGGCATTCCCTGGAACCGCTGTCCCAGCCAGCAGGGCCAAGGTATCCAGCACCTCCCAGAGCCGTCCCCACCAGAGTGCAGCACGGCGGTCAGATAGGGCTGACCCCTGGCCAGCAGGGGTCCCGCTCACACCAGGCCTTAAGGGTGCAAAGCACCAGTGTCCTAATCACGACTCGGCAGAGCCGAGACTCAAGGACTCGTAGCCTGTCCTGCCACTCTGTCCAGCCACTTCTCCTCACCTCCTATAAACTTCTCTAGGGCTGCCTGGCCAGAGGGTCCAGCAAGGCTGAGCCCGAGCCTGGGAATTGCACTGCGGGTGGGCATTTGGTCCGCATGTCCCCGACTCTTACAGGTGGAGCTGCAGTGAGCACCAGGGAGCTCAGGGCTCACAGGGTCCTCACAGACCAGGAAGCACACTCAGGTTTTAGAACATGATCCCTGTCTGCTTCCTGCTTCTCGGAATTGTCTCCCTTGGACCATCCAAGCTCAGAGGGGAGGCAGAGCCTCCTGCTATCTGCTTTCCTCATTTACTTAAAGCCATACTATGGGTTGGAACTTACTGCACAGGTACACTGAGGGTGTCTGGGGACTTAGACCAAATGCCTGAGAGGGAGCTGCATCCCTGGTGTGCAGTGGGAGAGGCTGCCTGGGCTGGTGGGGACACCTCGTGGAGGCCAGCTTGTGCTCGGTCCCAGCTTGTCACAAGCACACTGCACACGGGTGACTATGTGCTTGCTGAATAAGAATGTAAATCTTTTGGAAGCCAGTGCTCAACATAAGGTTTTGAAGTGAGCCTTCTCCTCCCGGGCCCTGTCTGCTCCAGGCCACTCTACCAGCAGGATGCAGGGACACCAAGCTGCACAGGGCTGGTGGTGGGGCTGCCTGCACCAGCTCCCCAGGCCTCTGCAGGCCAAGTCTGGGACTCACTCAGTTCAGTTTTACCCTTCCTGTCCACAAGCTGCACCAAATACGCCTTGAACACAGGTGAGTTGGCTCTTCTTCCTGGCAACACCTGCTACTCAGTGTGGTTCCACTGTGACCAGGCTCTGGCTTCTCCGCGTGGGGGTGACCATGGCCTGGGTGAGCAGCCGAGGAAGAAGAGGAGCAGCCTCCTAGGACCCCTGGGACCAGCCTTTGCTTGACCTTCACACTCCCAGCCCAGAGCCGCCACAGTTAGGGTTCCCATTGCCCTGAGAAGCCAGCAGAGGCCGAGAAAAAGTTGTAAGCAGGGGCTGTTGGCACTGAGACTTAACCTGGCCTGTGCTGTTAGTTTCCTGCCAGGCCTGGTCCAGTCCTGGTGTGGCGTCACTGAGCAGTTGCCAGTCACCAGTGCAACTGCTTCCGGCCACCACCCAGGGACCATGCAACCAGCTCACCCAGGCTGGAGCCCCGTGTGTCCGGGCCTGGGCTTAGTCCTTCCGGCCAGGCTGTCCAACTGCAGTTTAGCTCCTGTGTTTTGGACATAGCAGCCAGGCCTGACATGGGGTGGCAGGGACCCCAGTGCAGGTGGATGCGCCTCCAAGCCTGTAACCTGCTACCTTCCCAGGGGTCACTTTGTTTCAGCTCTCAGATGTTGGAGCTCCCCTTCCCCCCTGCGTATTGATTCCGCTCCTGTCCCTTCTTCAGAAAAGACTGGCAGCCAGGGGGTGCTCCTCCTCCCTAACTTCCTGGAAGCCAGGTTGCTAATGACCGTTTTCCTCCTGGAACCTCTCTGCCAAGAGGCCCCCACCACAGGGAAAGCCGGGCACCTGGAGACGAGCATTTGAGCCAGACCCCAGTGTCACCTAGGGCATGGGACCTGCTGCAGGCCTTGACTGACAGCAGCACATGTGCCTGGGTGAGCGGCAGCCCCAATGGTGGGTAGGGCAGACTTGGCAGTGGGCATCTGACCCATGGCCCAGCCTCAGGCCGTGTTCCCCAAACCTCTGCAGAAAAGGCTGCAACAGACAAGTGGCCCGCCCTCCGGGAAGGGCCTGAGTCCAGAGCTGGGGCAGAGCCGACTCTCCCAGTGCAGAGAACCAGGGCTGTGGCCAAGCTGTGGTGTATGACCCCAGAGGGTGTTGGCACCAGTGCAGCTGGTGACCTGGCCTCAGTTTCTCCTTCTGAAACCTGAGCCGGGGTACCCTTCTCCATCTGGGGAGCAGCCCAGCAGGTAGGGCCGGTGAGGCCCACAGGCTGACAGAGCGGCAGGGGTCTGTCTCCAGGTGCAGCCGGGTTCAGTCAGAGCCCCCAGTGGGCAGGGTCCCCCTTCCTCAGAGCTTTGACCTTACTGTGCTCAGACCCCACTGGAGAGCAGACAGGGGCCAGCGGTATCGGAGAGGAGCAGACGGCCCAGTGTCCGCACTCACTGGGACCAGCTCGGCACCAGGTGAGGCAGCGGCCAGGAGAGGAGGCACTGCAGTGGCCGTGACTCCTGCCCTCATCTGGGAAACATCCCGCCCTTGCCCTGGCTCACATTGAAGTGGGTGCCCTCTGAGATGACGAGTTGACCTGGGACAGGCCGGGGTACATGAACGGCCTCAGGGATCCCAAGGGGTGGAGACAGGCGGCTGGCATCTCTGAGCCTAGGACTGCTCCTGCCCAAGTGCCTCCCTGTTCCAGAGCCACTCCCAGGACACTGGGCACTGGCCGCTCCCTCTCACTTCTGAGCACGGACAGACAGCATGGTACAAGCTCACCACGCTCCCCGTGGCACCATCCAAACCGTCCTGGCTAAGTGACCGTGGCCCACAGAAAGTGGACATGGCTTTCCCTCTGTGAGCTGAACCTGTATGATTTGTTTAGCATGAAATAAACACGCTCTGCTAAGGCTGGTCTTATCCCCCACCCAGGGAGGGCAGGGCACAGCCCCTCAGAGCCAGGAATGGACAGAGTAAGAATCCATAGCTAGACCCGTTGCAGTTTCCCAGTCCGTAAGTGTTCACAAAACAGCCGTCAGGCCCAGCCGCTCCTTGGCATCATTTGTTTTCTATTTTTCATTAGTTTTGATCACACAATAAGGCTTCTTTTCTCCCGGAGCAGTAAATCTGCATGAATACGAGTAAATCTCCACATCTTTGTCAACGTGGCGCAGCCCGCGTACAGCCTGCTCCCCAAAGCGGGCAGCACCGGGAACCCCCACTGCAGTGGGGCATGGGTTCCTTCTGACCTTGGCCTCCTGTGGGGTCTCTGGGCACCCTGCACTCTGCTGTCCGCCCATGCCCCAACAGTCTGCGCAGCACGTGCCTGAGAACCGGCGGGGGCCTCCGGGCTGCCCTGGACCTGGCACGGCTGGTGGCAGTGCAGTGGGGGCGGGCTGGACACCCAGCTTGCCACTGTCAGCACGTGCTAAGTGGCCGTGCTGTCCGTGCGCATCTTGCTGGGCACACGTCACTGTGAGACACATCACTGCCTGGTGTGGCTGCAGGAAAAAGGAAGACAGCTTTTTTCATTTTTTTGCCCTGAGAGAAAATCTTCATTACCACAGTGCTTGTACATCAAACTTGGAAAACGGATGTTGCGTTTTGACCTCTCAGCCAGTGTACTGAACAAGTCATCAGAGGTGATGGACATTCTGGGGACAGCAGGGTCCCGCCCTGCAGGAGAAGCCCACCAGAGATGGCGCCCAGTGACGGGGGCTGTGGAGCTGTGGGCCTCACTGTTCAGGAAACGTTTGCGTGCTGTCTCTGCTGTGGTCTTGCTCACTTTGCCCAGGCTCCTGGAGTTTCCAAAAGATGAAAAATAATAATAATGAGAAGAAGAACACACCGACGAGGGGCCTGTGTCAGAGTTCAGGAAAGGCAGAGCGGCCTTGCAGGCTCTGGCCTGGGCTCAGTAGAGTTGGTCTCTAAGTCTCCTTATCCCGGGGAGAACGCTGGGGCAGGAGGTGTAGGGCAGGAGCTGCCCCTGCCCCGAGGTCTCTAGGCTCTCCCACCAGTGGACACACAGCTTCCACCTGCCCTGCACAGGTTGCCACAGGAGCCAGAGCGGCAGACCTGAAAGGAGGAATGGGGTACAGGGGAGGGAGGTGCAAACCTCACTGCCCAGCTGCTCCCTCACCCTGGTAGTTCACGGCTCTCAGAGGACAGAGCTCCTGTCTCTCCAGGCAGTGTGCATGCTGTTCTCAGGCGCCCTGCATCTGGGCCCGCACCTCAGGGCTGCAGCCTCTTCCTGTCGCATGATCTCCACACTCAACTGTGAGGTCCCAGGACAAAGGAGCTGCCTGTGGGTACATTTCATCACAGGTGGCCAGCAGTGCCACCTCCAGTGGGCCACTTACTAGGACGAGTCCTGGCTGTGAACTCTGTCCATGGCCATCTGGAAGAACACATAGATGGATTTGAAATATTATTTTAGATTTAAGTGCTTGTACTCTTAAGCCCAACCACTTGAGACACAGGAAGACTTAACGAGAAAGAAAAAAGGAACCTCCCTTCCCAAAGCCCTTTACTTTTTTTTTTTTTACAGTAAACTTGACTTTTTATTTTAGTGTACAGTTCTATGAAATTTTTTCAGCTTTAATTGAGTTTATTGGTTCATTTTAGGCATACAGAACAGTTACATTCATTGTTGGGATCTTGTGTCTTTACAGGCTTCTCATTTTTTTCCCCTTGCCCCTGCCCTCCGTTCACCCCCTCCTCCCCTCCCCATCTACAAACACTTTATTTCCACGAGCTCGAACTCAGATGCGTTCCGCAGCGTGTTTGACCCTGACGTTTGTTCAGGGGGTCAAGGCCGTACAGCCCGCAGTCCTCCCACCCTGCACTTCCATCGTAGCGGGGCCAGCGCACCTGTCCCGGCTGCAAGGCGCAGCCTCGCGCGGTGGCGGGGAGCAGCCTTTATTTCCTACAGGGATGCTGAGCTACAAGCTGCCGGTTATGAGTGACGGAGGCGGAGGCCCCTGAGATGTGGCCTTGGCCCTGCCAGTTCCCAGGGCAAGTGAGCGCTGATTAATGACCAGCTGCGGAGCCTCTGTCTCCTGTGGCTGCGCCCGAGACCCGGGCTCTCGGGGGACGTCTTCTCCTCTGCCCCCTTTGAAGCCGAGTCACCCAGCCTAGGTCAAAGCAAAGGCAGAGGCGGCTGCGCACTGCCGCGCGAGGCTGACCGCTGGGAGGACCATAAACCTCGCAGTGTGATGTGCAACTGAGCAGTAAATTAATTAATCATCATTTTATGCCTCATCAAGCGCTTTGCCGAGGCTCTCGGTGGGGGCCCTGGAGGAGCCAATGGGAAGCAGACTGTTTTGTTTAGCTGGGCGAGCCTTCCACAAACAGGGAGGCTGTGACAAGCTAATAAACATGTCATCCGTCTCTGCCAGGGGCAGCAGCTCGCCCCACCTGCCAGGTACCGGGACTCTGCCTGGCGTGGTGGGCAGTGAGCGATGGCGGCCGGGCCGAGGTGGGAGCAGCAGGAAGCTCACAGCGTCCCTCCGCGTGCGGTGGCCTCCTCTCTCCCTGCTCGTTGGTGCTGGGTGTCAGGACTCAGGGAGCCCGAGCAGGAGTCTGGCCGGCGGTGGGGAGCTGCGCCCGCACAGCCCACGCCTCGTATCCCAGCACCTCTGAGAAGCAGTTTCCGTTCCAGTCCCACTCACCACTGCCGAAAGGCGCGGCTGGGCGGAAGCCACCGCTGTTCAGGAAAGTCAAAGTGCAGCACAGATTTGGGTGATATGCCCGTGACTTTATCCGGGTGCTGCTTTGTTTTCAAAGCAAAATGTGAAAGCCAGTGCCACTGGGGCAGGGTGTAGTAGCACTGATGAGGTACAAATACTAAAGAAAGACGGGTGACTTCCTATCACCCTCTGGTCTGTCGTCAAATTTCACTGAACTTTTCAGTAAGTTTAAAGAGCCCTGATGGGATTAGACATGGACTCAGAGCCTGCAGGCTGCGGGTGCCACGCGGTCTAGCGCTGGTCTGGTGTCATCGAGAACGAGGCGAGACACAAGAGCCACAGGCAGATGCCCAGCGCAGCCCGGGTGCAGCCTCCACCTGTGCGGGGCCGGCTCCAGCAAGGCTCCTCGACTCCCGTTCCGACCACAACAGCTTGCCACAGAGCCAGGGGTCAGTGAGTGCCAGTCAGTGGGTGCAGGCTGGCTCTCTGTACTCTGGTCCTGCAGAACTCCGGGATGGGGCTGCCACCCTCCGAGCCCTGCGCTGGTTCCCAGGGGACCTGGCCCTTCCAGCAGAATGCAGCACACAGACCCCCCCGGTGCAGCTCTGTGACTGCCAGGGCTGGATGGAGCCTGGAGCACGGCATAGGGCCCTTGACAGTGTCACCGCCCTCCAGTCCAGCTCCCTCACAGGCCGGCGGAGGGTGGCAGCAGTGAGCGCAGTGACATAAGGCAGACAGCAGGAGCTGCCTGCCGCCCACCGCCCCCAGGCTCAAATCACCTCCAAGGGCTGGGGAGATGGCACCGCTCCCCCTAAAAGGAAGTGGGGTGGAGGGTTTGGAACCAGCACTTAGCTGCAACAGAAAGGCTTTTAACACAATCGCATCACATATGGAGCCCAGCTCATCTTTCTGTGTTGACTGTGTCGTGAATCTAGGAGACAGCTTGGAGGTGGGACGAGCAGGCCAGTCCCGCAGACCATGCACATGTGCGGTGCTGCGAAGGTCACACTCCAGGACGCACGGCCAGAGGCGAGCACGGGCCTTGGCCTCCTCTACCCACAGGTGGCCTGTCCTCTGCGTCCTCGGGGCCAGGTCAGTGTGGTCACACAGACTCTGTAGGGAGTAAAATGACCAAGATCAAGGACTGGGAATTGATATCCTTCCTTCAAACATTTCCTTTCTAAAAATTTCAACTTCTTTATTCATCTTATCTTCAATAGCATATTTTCAACTTTTGTTTCCTTAGTCCCTGTTTGCAGTGCAGAATGGCCACATTCCTGGGCGGTTGGCGCAGGGACACAACACATCTTGACTCTTTCCTCGTCCCCTCTTCATCCCTCCCTCCTCCTCCCGGTCCCTTCCCACTTGCAAAAGATCCAGCTCCCTGTTATCTATCATCTAACTTACCCATCTAGGGGTTTCTCGCAGAAGAGAAGCCGTGAGGACTTCCAGCTTGCGCATCTGACTTATTTCACTTAATGCTGTAGTCTCTGCTCATAGGAAGAAGAGAGAGGGAAGGAAGGGGGAGGGGCAGGAGAGGGAGGGAGCTTGGGTCCCAAGGCAAGGACAGTGCCCGTGACACTTCCACACCTGCATCACCGCATTCACTGCCTGAAGCCTGGGAGATCTCACCTGAAAGCAGTTTCTCCCCCAGCACCTTCCGCAGTTCTGTGACCCATGCACAGAAGCCCCAACAAAGCAACTCTCTGTGGACGTCAGAAAGCTGTTTCCACTGCGTGTCCATCCTGGGTCCCCTGGAAGCCATCTGGTCCAGCCCGGCTTCTCAAATGCTTACCCAGAGGTCCTGAGGCTGGAGGGGGCCCCACGCTGTGCCGCCTCCACAGGGCACAGGCTCACAGGCCACTCCCCATCTTCCTCAGGGTGAGTGCTAAACACACAGCCACCTATAGCCTGCAGCTCAACCCACACCTGTTGGGCGGAATGTACTCTGCAGCTTTTCACCTTGGGGGACACAACTGAAGGACAGTGGTAGAATTTAGAGCCCCCCTCCCTATAAACTCACATTCCCCTTTGGGGAAACTTACTCCATAGCAGGGGAAGTTTGAGCCCAGGTGATACATCAGGAGATTCTTGTTTAAAATCCACTCAGATATCGGCCAAGAATGGCCCTCAGATGCCACAGAACACAAACGCAGCTCTGTCAGAGGGTCCTGGTCCCCCACGTGGGAACGAGGGCTGGCAGGGCCTTCCAAACTGCGTCCTCACACTGGCTGCTGTGGGAGGGGCAGGGTGACCACGGTGTCTTCTCCACACGTCTTTCAGTAGGGTTCCCGTTATGATGAATGTATCTGATTGTGCAATTTTGAAAATAACATGAAACGCACCTAGGAGCAAATACAACCCATTTTGAATGAAGCGACTCACTGTCTGAGAACCATACGTGGCTTCCAACCTCAGAGGAAGTTGCAGATTTCCAGCCTCCTGCATGACCATTTCCTCTGGCTTCCCCTCACGGCAAGCCTCTCTCCAGAAGCTGCTTCCAAACAAGGCTGCACCCTGCTTGGCCCCTGACCTGTGCCCTGCTCGCCTTACCCCGGGTGTGCTGGGCACAGCTGCCCCTCTTCTCACTGGGACTCATGCCTGGCTCACCAGCTGGGGCCTCCTCCCCAGAAGCTGGCATATCACCACCGGTCGTTCTCACCGTCTCTCCTATCTGTAAGAAGTGGGAGAAGCACACCTTGGGCGAGTTCAGGTACCTCTCCACCTGTGTGTTTGGGCTAGGGTGGGGTGGACCTTAAAAACATTGAACCCCTAAAAAATGCATCCCAGACAATGGAAGCAACTGACCAATTGCTTGACTGACTGATGTCACCTGTAGATTTGCTGGAAGACTGGACCGACAGCGGGGTCTTGTAAACGCATCTCTGGCTGCAGGGCTAAGCACATCATCCAGGTCTTACTGGCTCGATTTGGCAATGATGCAGCACCACCACCTGTCTTCCTTAAACTTCCAGCTCCCAGACAGTCCGAACAGCCTGCCAGATATGCACACTGACAGCGATCAGATACGGAAACAGAGATGGAGCAGAGATAGACAAAGAGACAGATTCAGCCACACACAGGAGGGTAACAGATGGAAGGCAGATGAGACGAAGTGTCACTGCACTTGGAAGCAAAGCTATAATTTTAGTGAGCTGTTCCCAAGTAACAGTAAATGTCTTGCCACAGCATTTGGCTGGTAGCCCAAGAACAAAGCTGGTCAGAGTCTTTTTCTTACTTGTAATTTAGAAAAAATTACGTTAATCCCTGAACTCAAAATCAGCACTATGTGAACAGTCCAGCAGAGAGCAAATCACCAGAAATGACACTTTCTCTAAAAGCCTTCTTCCAGTGGAAGGGCCCTCAGCTCACATGGCCCCCCACTGTCCTGGTTCCCCGGGTGGAGCTAGGCTCCTTCCCCAACTTGCTCCATGGCTCCGCCCCAGTGGGTACAGGGCAACTGCAGGCACTGTCCTTTCGTGAGGAGGGGACACTGCCCATGCCTGGGATTGACACGCGAGCCATGCAACGGGTCAGGGTGGCCAGCACCTCTCTCGGGAGGCTGCCAAGGTATGACTGCAGGTGACTTAGCCTCTGGGGTTTCTCTCTAACTCTTTGCAGGCATATTTTCTGATGTTAGGGTTTGAAGACACTATCAGAGTCACTCTGAGTGCGGCAGTGACCAGACTGGGACTGTTGTAGTCATTTTGTCTGCAACTCTGAGCACCAGGGCAGCATCCTCTCACCACCTCAGAAGAGGGCTCTGTTTGCTGTGCAGCCTCTGTTCTACTTTTCTGCTTCCTCCTCTGGAAAGCACTGGGCCTGGATTTTCCACTCTGCAGGTTATCACTGTTTCCTCATTTCTCCGCCTTCTTAATGACATTTTCAAGTTTGTCCTTCAGAAACTGTTTTAAATTCTGCTGGTTTCTTCCAATGCAAATCTCCTATCAAAAGTGGACACCTAAACATTTCTAGCTCCTCCCCTTCTCCTGGAGCTCCATGGCGCTTGCATTGTGTCCCGTAGCATCTACTTCTGCTGACTTCCCTGCTATGTCTTGTAAACTGTCCCTCCCCTCTCTCTGGAAGGCAAGAGCCGCCCGGCCCTGTCCCAGGGAGGGCACTGGGATGCGAATATTCCAGTAGCTCCTGCCACAGGGACACAGCCCAGAGGAGTAGTGTTGTCCCCGCCATCCAGAAAGGTAACGTGGGCAGCAGAGCGCATCATGAAAAACCAGCTTAGCACCACCAAAACCAACAAGGAAATCACATGCTAGGCTCCAAGAAGGTTACGTATTTTATGTTTGTTAAAAATTAAATTGACCATAGCTTTTTGATTCACAATACTTGAGAATAGCCTATGGTTTCAGGCTCCCAAACAAAATACAAAGTTTGGTAAGAACCACTCTGGCAAAATGTGCCTCTGCCCGAGCTGCCCTCAGAGTTGCCCTGTCCTGTCCCCGCCAGAGGTCAGCACATAGTGCCCACAGGTGTACACAAGGCAAACCGACACTGCATACCCGTGGCAACGTGAGGAGCCCTGAACACTGCTGGCCAGTGGAGTGCAGAGCAATAGACTGAAGAGAGGCAAGTGCCCAACCCAAGCTGGGTTTTAAGTTTTAAGGAGCCATTGTGTTGGTGGCTGGGTTAGGTTCTTAAGCCATTCAACTTTGCGTAAAGGCAAACCCATTACGGACAAAAACGATTTGCAGACCGCATTTCCAACAGACAGAGGGAGAAACGGTTGGAAATGAAGGTGCTGTAACCCCAATTCCACCTGCCAGGACGGTCTGCCTGCCTGTGAGGCACTCCCAGCCCAGGGGCGGTGTCTGAGCCTGGCAGAGAAGCTCTGAGATTCACAGTGACAGGATTGCTGGCACCATGGAGAATTACATCAGCGAGAACCCGGAAACCTCATGGAATTAATTGCTCTATTGTTTCAGCAATGACTACTCATGTTTACCAAAGCCTCAGGGCCCTTTCAGGTATCCTAGATAATTCTGAAAGAATAAAACCACCTTTTATTATTCTGTTAAAACCGAGAGGGCCTCTTCCTTTTGATAGTTTAAGCCACTTGGTTGGAGAACATTCATACAAAGGAGATTATTCTTTATTTAAGCAAAAATGCTCCTTCTTCAAGGAGATAAGGGGAGACAGCGGGACCTTGTCTAATTTTCTGGACAGAGTGAGAAAACACTGCCTTTGAACAAGGTTTTAAAAGGTAATGGGCCAGAGCACGCCTGGGAGAGAGCTGCGAGTCTGGGGGAGAAACTGGGTGTGGACTGGGAAGGAGCCAGAAGTCCACGCTGAGACTTGGGTCATCCCTTGCGACCTCCCTGAAAGTGTGATGTTGATGGAGGCAGAAGGTTAAAGGGAGCCCAGAGGATTCCGCACAAGCAGCAAGTCAGGTACCTATGAAAACGAACTCTCACGGCCGCAGACTCAGCTTTCGGGGTTCAGAGGCCTGGCTGTCCATCCCTACACACAGGTCACAGTGGCACTGATCTTCGAGGTGCTGGCATTGGTGGGGGCCCTGAGGTGTCGAGGCCGAGGCCGAACTGCAAACCAGCCCCGTCCTAGGTGCTGGCCAAGCCCTGCGGCCGCAGCCCTGGCTCCTCAGCTTCCCAGTCCTCCCCGCCCCCAGAGGCCTTCAGGATTTTCCCAGCCCCAAGCCTGTGACTCATTTCCTTTCTGAGCTCAACCTGCTGTTTGAGTTCCCGTGAAACTACCTGGAAAGGCCTTGGCCTTAGTCAAGTGGAGCAGAACCTCCCGCGGGATCCTCCGGACCCCTGAAACATACGGACTCCTGGAGATGGATGACATAAAGGAAGCCGGCCTCCTGCTGTGTCTCCTCCAACCTGCTGAGGTCCCAAGTCCTTGTCACGTTGAAGGGAGAGATGGGCAGGATGCGAGCCTTGTGGAGGGCACTTGAGCACTCAGAAGTGACAAGGGCCTTGTACTCCCTGCTCCCCTCCTGTGTCACCAGCAAAGACAGCAGCGCCCTTTGCTGTTGCTCTTCGGGGATTTGTTGTTCTACGATACCACAGAAAGGCTCCAGAAGTGACAGAGCTCCTGGCTGTCTTCACTGCTCTTTGTTAATTTACCTCAAGGAAGTAGGAGGCCCAGCTTCCACCCCACCACACGCCAGGCTGGCACACACACCCTTTGGGCTGGCCCCGGCACACCCTGCCACTGGATGGTGCTGGAAGCTGTGTCGAGGGCCTTAAGAATAGGTGGCCCCTGCTGTGTCCTCTTCTCCAGAAGGACCCTACGCAGCACCCCACCATGGCCCCTGGCCCACAGACGGAAGGACAGGACCTGGTGGGGAACCATGGGCTCTTGGGTAAACATACCAGGCTGGACCGTTTCACCCACCGTGGGGTAGAGTTGGAGCCAGGTCCCAGGCCCATGGGGAGCTCAGAGAAAGTCCCTGTCCCCATCTGGAGGCTGGGAGAGTCGGGTGTGGTGCATCCAATGATGACGCGGAGGGCCCTGGGCCTGGCCACCTTCCTGCACTGCCCACTCGGCACCAGGCCGGCCTTAGGCGTGACTGCAGGGGCACAGGGTTGCTGGCAGCAAGGGCAAGTGTGGCCTGGCTCTCCCTGCCCTCTCTTGGTTCCTTTTCCATTTTCCTGTTCTCATGTAAGAGAAACCCTGCAACATTTAAGCTCATGTGTCTAATTTCACAGAACATGATGGTCTCAAGGTGCCTCCCTTTTCTACAAATGACTCAAACTTACCCTTCTTCGTGGCAGGGTAGGACTCCACGTGTAACCCACTGCATTCTCGCTGCTCCCTGCCTACTCAGCGCAGCCCCTAAGAGCTGAAGCCTGGACGGCCCGTGTCCATCAGCAGGCAAATGGGCAGAGGATGCAGATGCTTGCCGTAGGCATGGATTCCCTGCGTGGCAGACAGATGTGAGAAGACCAGGTCAGCCGGGTTACTGGGTCAAAACTCGCCTTTTGCCCTATTGACTTTGTACTTGTTATAATTATGGCAAATTCTTTCAAATGCACTATAAAAAGACAGTTCGTGGGGAACAAGGTCCGCCATGCGGCGCTGGCCACCAGCTCTGGGCCCTGCCCGCGCACCCAGACTCCCAGTGTGGCTGCCCTGCCTTGACGCAGCTCCTGGGAGCTGGGCCACACCCTCACCATCCTTCCTGCTGTCTGAGGCTGGGCCTGGGCCTCGTGATACTAGGGCCAGGCACGCTCCCTCCATCCCACCGGGACAGCAGAATGGACCTCTCCAGGGAGCCGGCTCATCACCCCCAGACTTGGGCCTCTCACTGGGCTGGTGGGCGAGTGGCATGGGGGCTTGGAGTGCTGGCGGAGTGGGCTGGCCAGCTTCCCCAAGCCTGTCCTCCGCCATGGTTTGGTGAACAGAAACTGAAACTGAATTACAAGATGAAGAGGAGAGTGATGAAGAGCCATTGGACTCAGGTGAGTGGGGCTCCCTCCTGCCTTCCCGCTGAGGGTGCTGCTGTCAGCCCAGTTTCTGGAGGGTAAAGTTCCTCCTTAATGAGCAGCAGCCCCTCCGAGGGATTTCTCATCAGCAGAGAGATAGCATCGCCCAGGTGCTGGAGTCTTACAACTCGTAAATCTCAGTCTGTCACTGGAGGGGGAGAGAAAAGGTTAGACAAGTTTGTGGAAGAAGATTCCCAGGTGTTATTTTGCAAGGAGAGAGCTAATTGATGGTTCTGCCATGATAGTTACAACTGATAGCGATCATGTAAACACTGCTCAGGGCCTGGGGAGCTGGGATTCGGGAAGCAGAGCCCTCTCCAACACAGCACAGGGGCAGAGGCACCTGGTCCTCTGAGGAGGAGGCTGCCTTTGAACGCTGCCGCCCGGGCCGAAACCCACACCTCAGAAACATCTGTCCTGAAACCGAAGCCCAGGAGCCAGAATCGAGCAGAGTTCTGGGCTGCAACTGCGCTACCTCAGTTGGAGCACAACTTTCCCCGAAGAGGGCTTGGGCCACAGGCCTTCCCGGCCCAAGTCCGCTGCTGGACCCCCTTTTGATGGTAAGGTGACAGTCCTTTTTTGAGATGTAAAATGGAAGGAAGCTCGCTCACATCCTGGAAGCAGAGAAAAGAATTTCAGTCTCCACCTCTCAGCTCATTTTCCAGCTCCCCACACCTGCCTTGGGTAATGTAATTGGATTCCAGGGCAAGGGAAGGAGAGCTGCGGTACAGCCAAAGCCGGGTGAGAATTTTCACACAAAAGCACACGGTCCATTTGCATTTTCATTGGGTTCCCAAAAAGAAAATATGGAGCCAGGGGAATTTCTCTAATTTCTGCCATCATTGAAAAATTAGCATTTGCCGGAGTGAAGAGCCCTGTGCTCCTGACCTGATAGGGTGTGTGCCCTGGAAGGCCCCAAGTAAAAATGAAAGACCATAATAATATTTCCACTCTCTCCTGTATATTTCTACAACCCATCCGAGCTGCATTTGCTTGGAGATTTTTTTCTTAGGAAAAGAGAATTATGCGTGACATTTAGGCTTCTCCAAAGGTGGCTGGAACCGCGGTGTCCTGATGCTGTCCTGGGCGTCTACACACGGCAGTGGTATAGAAAGATCCGGAGCGGCGGTGGGCAGGGGTCTGTCCCGTGGGCTCAGTGAGCCTTGCCTTCGACACTTTGGAAAAGGGGTCCTTGGTCGGGGGCGCGGGCCTCCCTGTGGTCGGCGGGGAGCAGCGGCGAGGGGTGACGTGAGCTCCCCCACGCTCGTGTCCCCATTTGTCACCCCTCGGTCACGGGCACCTCCAGTCTCCCGCTGCCCGCCTCAAGCCCAGGAAGTCGTCGCCTGAGTTCCGTGTTTAGAGCTGAGTCTTGTCTTCTCGCCGGTGGTCTCTCCTTCTTGGGGCGGACTCTGGACCCGGGCGCCGGCTGTGCGCCAGGAGCGAGACACGTTGCCCGATTTGCTGACAGCACCGCTCCCAGAATGGAGCGAAAAAAACCGAGCCCCGCGTGGTCCTCGGTCTCAGGTCGCTGCCCTGCAACTGTAAGGTCCCTCAAGCACTGCAGCCGAAAGTCTGAATAAAACCTGTCTGACGCTAGAACCCTCACCTTCTAAAAACAAAACAGAACCACTCAGGCACCGGCAAAGAAGGTAAGCATCCTGGGCGCCTGGCGCGGGGGTGGGGGTGGGGGGCTGACGAGAATCTCA
>NW_022900913.1:1418736-1431967 GCF_012274545.1 Fukomys damarensis
GGGGGGCTGACGAGAATCTCAGCCCTGGGGTGGGGTCTGGGCCTGCCCTGAGCCAGTGACTGGCCTGTGCTGCTCGGCCATGGAGCTCAGGGCTGCTTTACCACCGAGCTGCGTCCCCAAAACATCTCATGTTTCATTTGGAGACTGCGCCTTGCCAAGTTGCCCAGGCTGGGCTCCAACTTCTATCCTCCTGCCTCAGCCTCCAGACTCCAGCCTCCTGCCCCAGCCTCCAGCTGGGACTGCAGATGCACTCCACCGCATCTGTCTGTGGATCTGTTTTACCGGAGTGGCTTAGACCCAGAGTCCCTTTCTCCTGGGCCCCACAGATCCAGGATCCCACAGAGCCCAGGTGTGGCCACCCTCTCATCCAGCACCTCTGTGGCACCCGGGTCCCTTCCTGCCAGTGGCCCGCCCTGGCCACAGCACTGTCTGCTGTCAGCTCTTAGCCGATAAACCCAACTCTTTAGAGTTGGTGTGGGACAAACTTCCAAGTCTACAGTAATGAGGACCATTTTCTGTGCGAAAGTGCAGGGCATTTAAACCAAAATGGTGCTTTCTACCCTAAATTAACTAGTAGGGCAGTCACAAGGAATATCATTTATAAAGTGCTCCTCACTGAGGGAAGGGGTATCAATTAGAAATAGATCTGTTTGAGACGGTTTATACTGGAAGGCAGATATGAACCCAATGTGGTGGCACACTCTGTGATCCTAGAGCTCTGGAAGGCTGAGGCAGGAGAATCTCTAGTTCTAGTCCAGCATGGGGAGACCATGTCTCAAACTATAAAGTAAAATGGGCTAAGAATGTAGCTCAGTACCAAGGCTCTGAGTTCCAGAAAAGAGGAAGAGAGGAAGAGGAGAGGAGGAAGAGGAGGGTGTGTGGCCTGGCTTCCTGTTTGAGGGGACAGTTCTGAGTCTGAGGGAAGCCGGTCTCTACCCTGTCCCCCTGGGCTTCTTCTGTGCCCTGAAGGACACGCCCCCAAGATCCACTGCCCAAGGTGCGGCCTCTGCTGTCCTGGGAGCCTGTGAGCACGGTTCTGTGGGTGCAGAGTGGCAGTGACAGCTACGTTGCATCCGAAGGGCAGAGCGAGTTCCGGGAGTCCTGGGACAGCCGCAGACTCAGGCCGGGAGCCCCTGGGCCCGGCAGCCCCTGCGCCCGGCAGTAGCGTCAGCCTACGGAACGCACTTCGCAGGGTGACCCTGGAGGGGGCGGTGTCCAAACTCTGGGGACCAAGGGGCTCAGTTTCCACAGTTTTCCTCGAAGGGAAAGATCTTGCTACGCTGCGGAGTCTGGAGCTTGAGCACAAAGACAAGGACCGGGTGTTTTTCCATTGCCCGAAACACACAAGGAGGATGAGCTGCCCAGGCCGCTGCCGCCTGAGCCCCTGCCCCACTCGGACCGCTGAGGCGTCAGACTCAGTCTCCCTTTCCCTTTGCCTTTTCCCTTTCCCTTTCCTAGCAGGGCAGAAACAAGAGCCAGCAGGACCCGGGGCTTGGAGCGTGTGTGAGCTGAGGCTGCAGCAGGCCTGGGAGCTGCTGCCCTCAAGTGGGTCGCTGGCACCGGGATCGCACACAGCACCAGGACGCAGGTTGAGCCCGTCAAGCCTCGTAGCAAGAGCGATCCATCAGGATGGCCGCGCTGTGTGCACAGTGACTGTCACCGCCGCCGGAGCTGGAAGGAAATTAGATGGCTGATTCAAGAGGGGACAAAAATCCCATCTAGAGGAGACAGATCCTGGGGACGCTCTTGACTCAGCATCGATCACATCCTTCAGGGAGCAAAGAGCATGAGTTTGGCAGACAGGGACGCTTGCGACCAGGAGGTGGTCAGGAGCGCCACAGGACCAGGGCGGAGAGGGGCTGGATGCTCAGCAAGGATCTGCCGGGGTGGGGCACCGGGAGCTCTGGAAGCCTTGTGCACAGAGCTCCAAGCAGGATGGGATTTCAGTACAGAGTTCTGAGACCAGCAAAATCTCTAATTCTATGTCACAAGTACGTAACGGGATCAGAGCTGCTTCAGCCAGAAGCCGGGGCTATGAGCTCTTCCTGCATGCCTGCTTCACAGGTGATTGTGGCTGTGCTAGGGGGAGAGGCGCCCCTGCTGGGGGACTGCTGTCGGAGGGAGTATCTGAGGTCGCTCCTGGCAAAGAGGAGGCCTCATGGTTGTAGAACACGGCCGCGTGATGGACAGTCCTTTTGCCTTGCTCATGATGTGTTTCTTTTCCTGCCAGTCTCTGACAGTGCGGAAGACTGTGGCTCAGTCCCCAAAAAGGCACAAGCCAGAGCTCCCAAGAAACTATGACCTCGTTCCATCAAGTGGCGAGGGGAGTTGGCTGAGATGACTTGGGCAGGGACCTCCCTGCCTTACTCCATGGGCCCTCTCGCAGCCTGAACCATGGGACTAGACAGCTCTTCCTGGTAGGCAGGAGGGAAGGAGCTGAAGGGAAAGCCGGGAGATGTGGTCATGAGAGGATAGATATGGCCTGCCCTTTCCAAGGAGCTTTGGGAAAGCAAGGGGAAGCGGTGACCAGTCCTGGGCTGAAAGCCTGCAAGGTTCCCAGGACCTCGGTCCTACAACCGCAGGATTCCAGAGTTGACGTCAGCCTGTGTGCACCTGGAGGCGGGCTCCTCTCTAAAGCCTCCAGGAAGGTAGGTGGCCTGCACCAGGAGGCTGGAATCAAAGGACCCCCGGGGGCTTCATCTCACCTCATCGCCTGCCTGCCCAGGTGGGAGCCAACTGTGCAAGGCATGAGCCTCAGCCTTCCTCAGCAATGACCGAAAGCTGAGACAGACGACTATTTCTGCTCGATTCTACTTCCCAAAGGAATAAAAGTCTGCAGACTGTGAGTAATCTGCAGTGAGTAAGAGGACCTTAGCAGATACCGTACGAGAATCCCTCAAAGGCCCTGCAAAACATCTGGGCTGGTCGTTGGCTCATTAACCACCAAGCAGTGAAGGAAAAGCCACCACTCTGTGTGGAAAGGACTGGTGGACCCTAAAGAACTTACACTGAGGGAAGGGACACAGAAGTTCGGTTTCATTTGGAATCAATATAGACATTCTCATCAAAATGTGCTGGGTAGGGGACCAAGTGCCCTTTGACGATGGTGGTGGCGATGGTGGTGATGATGGTGATGGTGGCTACGGTATGACAGTGGTAAGTACAGATATAGCGCATGAATTTGTGCGATCCTTTCACCCGTTATTTCCTTAAATACGCACAGTTTTATAAAGCAAATCCCATCATTTATATTTTGTAGCAAAATAGATTTTCAAGGAGACCAATGAGAGTCAAGGAAAATCAGAGGGATCCCCCAAATCACAAGCGTAGACTAAAACACCAGCATGGCAGGACTGTGAGGGTAACACAGGCTCAGAGCCCAGGTGCGGCACCGTGGGGTCCCTGTCTGTCCCCGCCCACGTCCCCAGACTTTCTCCTGCCACGGCAGGGATTCATGTCTCACTGCACAGAAGCACGTTGCACTGCCCTCCCACAGCTCCGCTTTGGGGTTCGTTATCCCGCTGCCCCCCCCATTTCCCTGCTCACCGTTGTCTCCCTGTATGGAGCCCCAGGTGCCTCTCCTCCACTGTGGTTCCTGATGTCTCAGACACATCCTCTGGTGCTCACCACGGTGTGGGCCTCAGACTGCTCTCCACAGTGGAGCTGTTCTGACACATGGTTGGTGACACATCAGCGCCTGGTCGGGCTTCAGCAGACTTGTTGGGTTGGGGGGCAGCCCCACATTGTACCCCAGATTCCAGAACAATGTGGGCCCACAGCATGCTGGACACGTCACTGTTTGTTCCCCGGTGTAGAAGAAGATCAACATTGTCACCCTGCATCTCTGAGTCAAATCTATGACAGGTGTGCTCTCCTCTGTCCACTCTACACACCCCAGGGAAGGGATATAAGCTTCAGAGCCCAGTTTATTTATGTGCTTTTATGCTGGCTTTCTGACTGCTGATTGGCTACCAGATAACATATTTGCAGTGTGCATAACAACATGCAGTAATTTAGAAGGTTGTAGGAATCTGAGGGTGTGCATCAGATGTGCAGTGAACAGTACCGAAGGTGAACGCATCTAACTGGGGCTAAAGGCCAGTCCAGTGGCCTCAGGAAGGAGCAGCAGGGAGGCAGCTGGACAGCCCTCTTCTCAAAATGCTCCCAAGCCCAGCCTGCAGTGACCCTGGAAAGATGGCAAGTCATCCCCCGGGGCGAGGGCAGGCTGGTCTTAGTCAGGAGCTGTGCACAGGGCTGTAGACTCCTCTGGCGGAGGTGTTAACAAGCAGGTGACCTCCCCCGCGGAACCTTCTTGTCCTTTGATCGGCAACCAGTGCTAACCCAGCTGTGGTTTCCCCAGTGATTGGACTCTTGGAAGATTCTGAGGGGCCCGGCACAGCAGGGCGCCCTCGGTGCACACACAAGATGGGATTAAACCATGGTGTTAGATGAATGACCTTAGGGTTTTCGTTACCACAAAGTAATCTCACTTCTGTGGCACCAGAACCAGCACCAGGAGTGGGCATTCTCCACACATGCTCTCCAAAACATGGCACATTAGGGCTCAGGGCCAGGCAGCAGCGAATGGGGAAACAAGTACCCAGGCTTGTCAGGGGGCCATTAGTCCAAGCAGTGGGACAGTGGTCGACGTGACCATGTCGGGAGTGGACGGGATCCCCCCCTGCTCTGGGGAGAAGGCTGGCTGGCATTCAGTTCACGGCCTCGCTGCTCACTGCTGCTGCCTGGATTTGATGAGAGTCCACAGGAAAGATTGGACTCACAGAGGATGCAGGAACAGGGCTCTGAAGGGAGGAGGCTTCCAGACCCAGAGGGTGGTCCTCCTCTTCTCAAGGTGGCTCTTCAGCTGTGGGTGAGACCTCCTGCCCTGAGCAAGCTTTCAGTAGTCTCGTGGAAGGAGTAATCGGGCTCCCCCACCTAAGCCGGGCGGGCCCAGGGGCCACAGCACAGGAGAGCAGGGCCCGCGGGACTGCAAACATGAGAGTATGTGCAATCGGGGTGTTTTTTAAAAAGAATTGTAACCCACAAAGGTTTATCCCAGGAATTCAAGCTCGCTCCAGAATCTAAGCCGAGTTAATTATTATTAATCATTATTTAATTAACTAGTCACACTGAGAGACAAAGAAGATGAGTGATCATTTCATATAAAAAAGAAATCTGGTAAATCTGCCACATGAGCTGACTGCAATAAAATGGGAGGGAATCTCATTACGTTTTGCGTTTTGTACTTCTTTTCAATTTGGATTGTGTATCCATAACACACAACATTTACCATTTTAGTCATTTTTAAGCACACAGATTGGTGACGTGAAGTCAGTTATGTTTTCACACCACCACTGCTGTCCACGTCAAAATTGGTCATTTTCCAAAACCGAAGCTCTGCTCTCACCGATCACCGGCTTCCACCCTTTCCTCCCCCTGCTTTCAGCGCCACATTCTACTTTCCCTCGCTCTGCATTTGCAGACCAGCTGCCTCTGCTCTGGTGCCGGCTCTGCCCTTCCTCGGCCGCCCTGGAGGTTCTCCTGCGAAGCAGGGTGCGTTCAGCTTCCTCCTGCCCTAGAGCTGAATGATGCTGGGCTGTGCGGAGACGTGTCCTGGGGGTCCCCGCCTGTGCCACAGACTTCCTTTGTCCATTGTAAATAATGGTGCATGAATACGTGTCCCAGTCCCTGCTTTCATACCAAGAAGTAGGGTTGCTGGGACACATCATCGTCTTATCTTTAAAGTCCTGAAGAAGCACCACGCTGTTTTGCACAGTGGGTATCATATTCACACCAGAGTTTCCATTTCACTGCGTCCTCCTTGACACTTACTCTGTGTTTCACAGCAGCCCCCAGTGGGCACAAAGTGGTGCCTCACTGTGGTTTTCTCACTGGTACTGATAGCATTTTTTTTTTCTGGTACCAGGGATTGAACTTGGGTCCTTGTGCTTGCAAGGCAGGTGGCAGAACCACTGAGCTAAATCCCTGGCCCATAATAGCATTTTTTTTCAGATGTGTTTGGCATTTATAGTCCTTCTTTGGAGCAATGTCTATTCAAGTCATTTGCACATTTTAACATCAGATTGTTTCTATTCACAGGCCTTGTTTGCATTCTACACATCGACCCCTAATCAGATGGGAGCTGTTTTCTCCTATTCTGTGGGCTGCCTTTTTGCTGCAGTGAGTATCTGATGTGCAAGGAGACTAACCTTCTTTATAAAGCAGTTGTCCCTTCAGGAGAAATGTGAGCTGCTTGTGAAGATGAGGAACACTCGAGGATGTGCTCACTCTCACAGCAGCCACTCGTGCACCTAGGTCCCGTGGGTGTTAGCACTCGGCACTGCAATGGGCAGACCGCTGCCTCGGGAATTCCGGAACTTCTGTCTTCACTCTTTTTAGACTCATGTTTAAAAAAAACATTTTAAACATGTCAAAAATAGTCATTACTTATAAATACGCACACTTTTCTGTCCTAGGACAAGGAGTATTTGCCCGTTGGTTATTAGATGTGTGTTGAAATTTTCTTCCCCTTCTGATTGTTAGGAGACTTTGGTTCTTCACTACATTGGGCCGACCCCGAGCAGAAGGAATACTTGCCACTGAGGAAGCCTAGTGCCATGCCTGGAGTGGCCGTGGGCCTCCTGGAAGAGTGAGCATTGGTGGTCACGACCTCCAATGCCCACCTCAGCGGACCCCCTCGGCCTTCTCAGGACCCTGGCCCCTGGCCACATCTTCCTCTCGTGCTGTCTGTCACTGAATCTGACAGCCAGCGCCGCCCGGCTTCACCATCTGCAGGATTACAGGACCAGCCAGCTCTACGGATGAAGAGGCTCAGACACCCGAAGGTGATGCTGCCGCTGTGCCATCATCAAGCTGATGACTGGCACTCCTTGCCACAAACAAATCTCAGTAGGCCACCAAACAGGAGAAAAAGCCATTCATTTGTTCCACCAGTGACTCTCAAGTTACTGGCCAGGACCATCCCAAATATCAGGCATGCCTGGGTGAGCAGCGATCCGGTCACCAGATCCTGACGTCGGGATGGGCGAGGTGGCAGCGCCCCTCCTGCTGCCCAGCCACGATGCGGGGCAGGGGCAGGGTGGCCTCAGCCTTCCCATCGTAGGACGGTCAGGGTGGGCACTCATGGCCAGGCACGCATCCAGCAGCCCTGGAGTCTGGGATGACAGCTCGGCGTGACACAAACCTAAGAGTTTCTTCTGCACCCCCTGCACGAACGCTGGCACACCGGCTTGGGACCCTCTGTGCTTGTGTCTCAGGCTCTGATTCTTAAATAATGATAGGCAGAGAGCAACTGGCAGGGTCTGAGCAATGGTACTACATCTGCTGCCAAAACAAATTCAGACAAAGAAATTAAATTCTGCCCATCGGAAGCGTTCTGCTTTGCCCAAAGCCAGGCTGTGTGTAAATTACAGAATCCAGAGCCAGTGGATTCCTGAGCCGACTCAACATCACAAAATTACCAAAAGCCAAAAGAAGAGCTAGGTGGATGCCAGTGAATATATCTCACATTTCATGGCCTTCTTCAGATGGCAGCCATGAGGAGATCAAAGCAGAATCCTCAGGAACGAGAGCGAGTTTACTGTGGAGGCTGGCAGAGGAGTCGGCGAAGAGCTGATGAATGAGGAGCCATTCCTGGCAGCGGTTCTGGCGCCTGTTTGTTTTTAATCCTTGTCCAATGGACAAAAGCACATTTGGGAAGAAGGTTTCTAAATGATCGGCACCTTGAGACTAAATAATAACTGAGTTTCATTCAGTTTAGGCTAACGTAGAGATATCTCACTAAAGAAAGCATGCATGGACTAGAATCACTGAGCAGGGGATTCTAGACCAGCCAGGATTTTGGAGTCTGGAGGTAAATAAAAAGCATAAGGTCAAAGTCATTTCTGTGGGCATCAAGTTGATAACCAGCTGTCCTCGAGAGGAACTGTTCCTCCTTCTGAGTCTATATCCTTTTATGGCTTGGTGGTAAAATGGCCTTTCTTTTTGCAAAAAAAAAAAAAATGTTGGTATACAGTTACAGTTAGGTTTTGTTTGTTTTTCTGTCTCTTTTGCAAAAAAAATGAAAGTTCGGTGCTGCCTGTAATAAACTTATGTTAATAGCCAGTTCACATAAACTTAAAAATTGCAATCTGCTCTTAGAGATAGCAAATGAATTCCTGGTGCAAACAATGTATCTGAGTCTGAGTGAGTGCAAAGCAGCAGGTGGAGACACATGGGAAGAGAGGGAAGCTGGCCCTGGGAGCAGGCAGGGCTGAGCTCTCGCCCTGCAGACTCACCGGGTCTGTGGGAGCTGGCCCCACCCCAGGCACTTGCTCCTGTAAGGGAAGTCCAGCCCTTCATTCTGGACACCATGGTGGAACCCCAGGGAGAGAAAAGCCACGAGTTTGGAGAATAACTGGATCTAGAGCAGATGTGACACGTTGCCTCCAGCGGACCAAGAGTCCTGGCAGAGCCACTCCCTAATTCCTGTGAAATTGGGGTGTCACCCTTCAGGCCTTGGAGAGTCACAGTGATTATGCAGCCTTGACTGTGCCCTGCCAACGATGAGCACTTCTGGGGACCAGTGGAAACCAGAGCAGTGTGGAAAAGCCAACCAACAGCAGCCCAAGCAGGCAATATACCATTCAAGACGCAGCTGCCATGCTGGACACGAGGATCCATCTGGCCTTGCAAAGACTTGACCTGTGACTGCAGCGACCGTGGCCAGACACAAAGTCCAAGGGTACGATCAGCAGCCTCCAACCTCGGGCCCACCTGCTTTGAATGCCTCTGCTCTGGGCTGAGCTGCTCTTGGCTGGAGAGGAGAGCATGGAGTCGGCCCTTCAGGCCAATGCGACACTATCAGTGTGATCGTGCAGCTAAATTGTTGAATTGGTTGACTTAGGAGGTTTTGGTGAAACAGACTTCTGGGCGTGTCTGTGTGGGCCATGGATGCTGGCCTTGAGGCTGTATATGGTCCCTTACCCCTTCCTCTCTGGTGCTGGTTCTCTGTACTCTGCTGCCAAGCTGTCATGATCTGAGCAGCTTCACTCCACCATACCTTTGCAACACAATATTTCTGCCTGGGAGCAGCCAACCATGGGCTGAACCTCCTGGAACTGTGAAGAGCAACAAGACCTTCCTCCTTTAAGTTGTGTGTGGCAGGTACTGTGTCTCAGCAACAAGAAAGGTGACTAATAAAGAAATGTGTACCAGAAAAATGAGGTCATTGCTGTGACCACCTGACCATGTGGTTCAGAAGCCTTAGGAACTGGTTTTCAGAATGAGTTTGGAGAGGTTTAGAGGTTCTGGCTGGAGAAGCCATAAATACCGTAAGTAGAGCCTGTTGGGTAATTCTGCTGGCAGCTCAGAAAATCAGAATGCTGATAGGAATGCAGACAGTAAAGGCCAGGCTCAGGAGATTTCAGTCGGGAACAAGGATGTCATTGGCAGTTGGACTAGAGGCCATTTGTGTTATGCTCTGTCAAAAAAAATATTTCTACATTTTGTCCATGTTCTGAGACTTCGCAGGAGACTAAGCTTCAGGGTGGGAAATGAAATGATTTGGCTAAGGAAATTTTGAGTTAATGTATAACTCAGGCTGTGGGCTGGGTACTGCTGGCTCCTTTTAGCCAGATTTATTGTGGGAACAGGAGGCAAAAAACAGAGCAGACATTTTTGAGGAACTTAAATTTTGGCCCAAAAGGATCTGCAGGTACAGTTGGAGCCAAAGGGGGTGTGGTTGCTGGAGAGATTAGCACTGTTAAAGAGAAATCAAATGCTTTGTATAAGGACAAAGAGAAAGATGCCTTGATGGCATCTCAGAAATCATCAGGACACCACCCATCACAGGCTGAAGGGTGCAACAGTGCAGATCTTTCATTTGAGACGCAAGTTCCTGGGACCTGGCTAAGGAGGGGCCTCCTAGGGAATTGGTCCCCAGGGGTTCACTTTACATTGAGCAGCCATCTGAGTACAAAAGATTGCTGCAGTTGTGGTTCAAGGGAACCCAGCTCCTGCTCAAGCTGCCAACAAACGTTGGCCTTGCCCACATGGTGCTGGTTTTATAGACACACAGAATGTAAGAGTTGTCGGGTCATGGAGGCTCCCACCCACATTTCAAAGGAAGGCCTGAGAGGCTCACCAAGGAGCATCTGAGAGAGCGGTGTATAAAACTATGGGAAACTGGAGGTTTAAGGAATGTGGAATATCTGCCAGGGAAATCTTCAGGCTATGAGCAGAGCAGAGCCGAACAGTCCAGTAGCTGCAACCAGAAGGCCACATGGGGGGGGCTGCCCAAGCTCTCTGAACTCTCATCTGACCTCCGTGTGCCGCAGACACCATACATCAAGCTGCAGGACTTAGGGTTGCCCTGCTGGGCTTCAATCTTTCTTTGGTCTGGTTTTTTCTGTTCTCCTATTCCTCCCATTCTACCTTGGGATTGTGTCGCTTGTTTTTTTGTTTTTTTTTTAATTTTCAATTTTTATAGAGGCTCACACTTAAAGAGTGCCTTGAGTCCAAACCAAAATTTTTAAAATTCTGCTTCATTTCTTTCCTGAACTGCTGGAGTTTTAAAATATTTTATCCACATTCCATTTCTATCTGGGTAAGATGTAGATTTGTATTTGACAAGATGAGCTTCTCAAGCTAGGTACTGCTTGACCAGTTCTTTTGCCTGTGATGGCGCACGAGAGTCCATCCTGGGTAACTTCCACCCAAGCCCACCCTGCAGGGCCAGTGCTTCCTCCCAACTCTCTGGGTGCTGTGCTGCCCCTCACCTTTCCAGGACAAGGCCCCATTTCATGTTTTCAGGTCCTGCACAAGCACTCAGTGATTGTACCTCTGGAAGTTTTTTTTTAAAAAGAAACAGGAATAAGTCACAGAAGAGTTTTCAAAGTTAGTCAACTGCGGACAAGAACATCTACTGGCTTTTATAAAACCCACACTAAGCCAATAATAGGACCGCAAAAGAGAAACCTTGTATCAGCAAGTCGGAGAGGACACAGAGGCAGGATTATCAGACATCATGTTGACACACGGTCGGGAGAGCCACAAATGCAGAGGAGAGGGATCTCATTTTGAAAAGCAAGCGGGAGATCCGCAGTAACAAGGAGAGCCGTAGTCACTGTCAAGCAGCACACTTGGGTTGAGCATACCGACTCCACTTACTCTGGGAGGGAAAGCCTAGGATTAGGCGGCCTCTTGAGGGAAGAGATCCAGGCTTTAGCTCACGGCGAGGGTGGATCAGCCAAGAGCAGGTGGGTCAGGGCACTCCCAAGGCTCCTTGGGGGCTGCCTCTGGGCTCCCTGTGGGGACCCTGCCAGTGTCACCAGAAGCAGTGATCTGTGTCTGCACTCGAGCCCCTGTACCAGCACGGACAATGGAAAAACTGTCTCAGAGACTCGCAGTTCATCAGCCAAAACCCTGAGATTTAACAAGCTGATCACCAGCCTCTCCAAAAGCCCTTCCAGCGTCCGAGGAACACACGGATCTTTGCTTGGCTTGACAGAGCTGGGAGGAGATGGGGGGAAGCAAGTGGCACCCAAGTTTCTGGAGAGCACAGCTCATTGCTCTGAAGCCTCAGCCTCTGACACTGCAGCTCTACTAAGGGAAATGTGGAGCCTGCGGGGAACACGGAAGCCTCCAGATAAGGACACGGTAAGAACATCAGGGTCTGAACAGGTAGGCGCGGAAAGGGCTTTCTACCCTGTTAGGAAAACGGGGATCAGTTTGGAACGCAAAGAGGGGTGAAAAGGAAGGAAGAAGAGATAAAGGAGGAGAGAGGAGGGGGCGAGAAAGACAGGCAAGGAGGACCCTCGGGAGAGAGGACCAGCTCTGGGAGACGCCGAGAAATGTCTACCAGGCCGATGCTGAGAGAGCCTTTAAATCCCACTATCAAGGCCCCGCCACAACTCAGTATCTGGACCAACACCTCCTGTGGGCAAACCCACCCTCACTCCCAGTGCGGACCTAGATGGGCTCTCTTCGGAGAGGGCGGCCACTTCCCCACCCTGCCCCCAGCAGCCTTCTCACCCTGGGAGCTCCAGGAGTTGCCCAGGAAGCTGTGCCGGGGCTTGTAAGCTTGGCCAGCAGGCCCTGCTGTGGTCTGGAGTCAAACCCCTCTACTGCGGTTTGGACGTGGGCCGCCCCAGAGCTGGGCCCCAGGGCGGCAGAGTTGATGTGGGGAGACCTTTGGGGGGTAGGCCCCCTTGGGGAGTCTTTAGACCTGCACCGCCTCAGGGGAGGTCTAAGGGGACCCCAAAAGGCTGGTGCAGGTCACAGGACCGAGGGGGTGTGAAGGTAGGAGAACCTCCGGGCTTTGCACACTCACACTCTCCTTCCGCAGGAATCCTGGCAGTATACCATCACCCAGAGCCCAGCCGGGCACCCTGTGCCTCCAGAACTGTGAGTCAGACCAGCCTCCTTACAGAGGCACCTAAAACAACACTCCCGCGCCAGAGGTCGCCATCTTTACAAGCTGCCTTTGCACATTCCGGGGAGAGAACGTCTTTGTGCACGCGGCCTGGGGCGGGAGGCAGCGTTCCAGACTTCTCACTGCCGGGCGTGGGCTGGGCACTACTGGAGCTTGGACAGAGCCGGCCCAGCGGCCTCGCAGGCCGCCAGGGGTCTCGGAGGCCCAGGGCCCGCCCCAGAAAGGCTGGTCCTCACTCCAGCCAGGTCACTGGCCACACACGGGAGAGCATCGAGGCTGCGTGTTCACTTGTGGGAAGTGTGGGGCCGCACTGTACCATGTAATTGCTACTGAGATATTTGTGTGTCACATAAACAGTTATAGATAAAAGGGCGTTATCCGGAAAATAGATTAATTAGTACTTAATTGCTGTAACTTGCAATTAATCCATTAATATCAGGAATGCAAGCTTGTAACAAATTAGTGATGATCTAAAGAAACCAGCAAGGATGCGGGGCCTTTGCCAACCCGAGCCCAGGGGAGCCCCAGCCTCTTCCAAGGCAGTGGAGGCCGGTCCTCAGGAAGCACCAGGCATCCCTCTCCTAACCTCAGACTCGTTTTCTCTACGGCGAAGGTGCACACAGGACTCCACGTGATGACTCACAGGCCCGCGGGTGCCTGGGCGGGAGCGGCTGCCGGGATGAGCGTGAGTCTGGGATAATTGGGGCGCAGCGCGGTGGGGGAAGCGTCGGTGAGGCCTGCGCGGAAGGACACAGCGCCCAGTGCCGCCGCCCCTCGAGCTGTTCCAGGCCAAGCTGG
>NW_022900913.1:1432200-1463297 GCF_012274545.1 Fukomys damarensis
GTGGGAGCACCCCCGAGGCAAGCACATTCCGGGGGCCCACGCTGGCCCGGACCGGCCTCCCGCGCCACCCAGGAGCTTACCCCAGCTGCTCGCTGGAGATAGGACCCCCCAGAGGACGGGATCGGCCCCCGGGCTCCCCCACCACCAGCTCCCAGAGGCCCCGAGTGGTTCGCTGTCAGCAGAACAAGTGCGTGCCGCTGGGTCCCACAGACAACAAAGCCGGCAGCCGATCTAGCGCAGGTGATGTCACCCAGGTAAAATTGCACTGACAAGCTTTTAATTAAAGTTTTCCCACACATCTCTCTGCGGTCCCCCAGCGATTATTCATTACGTGCCGACTGCCAGCCAATTGAGGGTTGGGAGGGAAGTGTTTTATTTTCAAAGCTCTTGCTGACAGCTAGAGAACACTTTGTTATACAATCTGTTTACGTTTTTCCACCATGCACACACACACGCACACACACGCACACACCCCGATTTGCTGAAGGGGAAATGGCTGTGCGGGCGTTTAGTGTGTGTGGCCGTAATTAAATGCATCTGCTGCTGAGGCTGCTGGAGGGGACCAGGGCCCCTCAGTAAACAGCCCCGCCTCGTCCCCCACCCCCAGCTCATCCAAGAACAGCAACTCGGGCAAGCACAGGCGGTGCCTGAGGAGAAGGGTGGACACCCGGTGATACCCATGGCCAGCTTGGACGTCCTGCACAGTGGATACAGGGGCACTGTCCCCCACATCTGGCCTGGAAGCACCCTGAGGACCTCAGGTCCATCCCTGCACCTGGGCATGCTCAGGAACAGGGTCCTTCCTCAGCCTCCCAAGGATGGGGGGCACCTGGGTGTGCCCCGAGCGTTGTGCAGCTCTGTGGGGGGCATCAGGCCAGGCTGCCCCCAGCACCTCCTCCAGGGTGCAGCTGTCAGAACTGTGCCCCACCCCCAGTGTACCCTGTTGGCCAGAGACTTCACACCTCCCTCTCTCTCACACCTTCACTTATCCTCCCTTACCTCAGTTTACCCACAAGTACACTGGGACAAGACAGACAGAGCTTGGAAAGCAGGAGGTCATCAAGTCCTGGGGTGGTCACACAGGAAAACCACCTTTAGGTCTGGCAGCCCACACGCCCATCCCCTCCCGGGTGGTTCTGAGCTGCTCTGAGTGAGGACAGTACAGGCCAGGGGTCCCACACCGCAGAGATGTGGCCCAGTCCCTATTTCTAGAATGCTTTCAGGCCTTGTCAGGGACACCAGTGAGACAGAACTGGTCCCTGCCCTTGTCCTGACCATGAGGTCTCTCAGGACTCCCAGGGGCTAGACAGTGTCCCCTCACCTCTTCACCTGTCCTCCAGTGAGAGTGGAGCAGGACACCACAATGATATATGCAGGACCATCCGTACTCCTTGTCCCTTCCCAGCAGCCCTCAGTCAGCCCCCGTCTTGTGTCCCCTGGGCCCTGGGTGACTTCCTGTCCCCACGCTGTGTACTCAGCTTCCTGTTTCTCCTGCTCTTCAGTGGGACCCATGCATATACCCTGGAAGCTACGGTGGAGACCCTGATCTGTCCCCTGGACCCCAGGGGCCATACCTCGGCCTCCCCACCCCCTCCAGCATGGCATGTTTGGTCTCGCACACCCCGTGCAGCTGAATCTCATCTGGAAAAGAAGCTTCTCATCCTGCAGAGCCCCAAGGGGAACCCGCCTGGAGGGGCAGGAACTCAGGAAGGGACAGAGAGGCCTGGCCCCATCTTGGGGCCCATGTAGAGCTGCAGGCTGGATGCAGCAGTGAAGGCCGTGCAAAGCTGGGAGCACAAAAGAGCCCAGGTTCCTGGGCCAGAGACCTAGGAGCCACCCAGGAGCACAGGCAGGAAGGACAGGGCAGGGAGGATGGGGCACTGGGCCCTGCTGCAAGACCTGGTGAGCTGTGGGGCTGTGGGGCTGAACCCATGGGATGACAAGGACTTTGTGGAGCCAGGAGCAGGGCGCCACTCACCACTCACTGTCTAGCGGCCTCGCCCTTTGGAGTTGGTTTGGTTAATTTAACTCAGCAAAATGCACGAGGAATTTTCTATCCAAATGGCCCCAAAAGCACGGATGTGTCTCCCACTGAGCTGTGAGCTCCAAGATCCCATACCCTTAACCCAACTGGGTGGCAGAGGCACCGTCCAGGACAGTGGGGTCAGCATGAGCAACAGCACAGCCCCGCCTCATCCTCTGGGCTGGCTGTGTGGCAGGAGCCAGCCAGGCTGTGTGGCCGGGCCACGTGGGCTTGATCTGGCCGACAGTCCCAGCTGAGCTCAGAATTTGGCATTGACAGCTTTGCTGCATTTGTCTCGTGATGACTTTGGTCCCTGACTTTGGAATCAGCCCAGCCTCCTCGTATTTCCTTGGTCAGCCCCAGATATTGCAAATCCAGGACCCCATTGCCCTGCATCCGTATGGTCCCCCACCCTGACACATGAGCACAGTCAGCCGGCTGTCCACGTGGGTGAACCCTGTGTGTCCGCAGGAACTGGAGCAGAAGTCGGCAGCTGGGAGTGAGAGGAAAGGAGCTAAGAAGCAGGGCCTTTGTGCTAAGACTGCAGAAACCAGAGAGCTCTGGGGAGACTGAGAGACAGGACTCTGGGAAGAATCGCTGAGAATGCCACCGAAGGCGGGGAAGTGTTCCCGGAGAAGGTGGACCCTCGCTGAGGAAGAAGACCACACGCAGGATGGTGAACGCGTCCACTTTGCATGTCCAAAGGCAAGGAGAAGGAGGCATGAGCCGTGAAGGAGTGGTTCCCACTGGAGAAGCACGTAGAGGAAAAGCAAGGAAGAGGCAGGGCCTCTGGCTTGGAAGGAAGCCGTCTCCCATCTTCAAGCTTGCAGAGAAGACACAGGTGGGCTCACAGGCTCTTTCAAACCAAAGAATTTTGCCCTAGCATTTCCAGGCCGTGCCCTAGATCCTATCTGGTGAACAAAGGGCTCTGAGGAAGTGAAGCTTGCACCCCTCAGGGGTCAGGCACAGCAGGGCTGCTCTTGAGTCCTATGGGTGGGCTTCTGACTGATGGAATGAATTGCAGATTGACACAAAGGTGACCCACAATGCGCCTGATGAAACTGCATCAGTTGAGTCTGAATCTGAGAAAATGGGACCAAGTGACAGAGGCCTGGGAGCCATAGCCCACATCACTTCTTATAGAAGAGGAGAGTGACTTGAGCACCCCAGGAGCCAAGAAAGCAGGGACAAGAGCCACAGAAAACAAGCTCAGCTAGAGACCAACCTGTCCTCACCAGAGTCCAGCTCAGGGGGCCCCAGTGTTCCCTCACTCAGCAGAGGTCTCTGTCGCAGTCAGCCTGGGCTTGTCCTACCACTGAGCCCGGGGAGAGGTGAGGATAACTTTCTTCTGTCCCCAGGTCTGTGGGTGAGAGGGGCTGTGGCCAAGGAGCCACACACTGAAGTCACATCCTTATGTCAACCTCAGCCCAATGCTGAAAGGCTGGATGGCCACCTTGAGATGTCATACAAAGGAAGGACAGGAGGGTTCTGTGGTCATGGGGCAGACTGCAATGTCCTGATATGGTTTAGACCTAGAATGTCCCTAAAAAGTCTCTTGTGTTTAGAGATGGAGCTTCTGGATGGGGATTTATTCATGGGGTCTCTATGCTCACTAGAGATTAATCCACCAATGAATTTATAGTTGGATTTGCTATCAGGAGGTGGGGCCTTATCAGAACCTGAAAGGTTGTGTTTTGGTCCCCTCCCTTCTCTCTCTCTCTCTCTCTCTCTCTCTCTCTCTCTCTCTTTCTCTGCTTCCTGGCATCCATGGGTGGAGCTTCTGCTGTGACCCTTCTGCCTTGGAGTAGCTGACTATGGACTGAACCTTCTAAAACTGTAAGCCTAATGAAGCCTCTCCTTTAAATTGTTTGTATCAGGTATTTTGTCCCATTGATGGGACAGTGACTAAGACATCCTTTAGGAAGAAAGACCGTGGGATTCTTTGACATTCTCTCATTGAGATATAGATTAAATATTCTCCTTAAATCTGGAAAAGTTTGTAATGGTTTTAATGAATCACAAGGGGTTATGTATGATTTCTGAGACTGACCCACAAAAAGTAGCCCACCTTTCCATGGCTGACCGGAACCCTCCAGTCAGGAATCCCGTTCCAATCCTAGAAGCAGCTCAGCCCTGGAAACTGCCTGCTGTGAGGAGGCCTGGCAATGTGATCTGAACCCTTGGCAGAGGCACATGAGTAAGGTGCCCAGGTGTGAGCAGCTCCCCAGGGCATCCTCAGGAGTTCTCCAGAAAGACAGAACCAGGAGGAGAGAGACAGACAGAGATGCTCCATGAGGTTGTTTTTATAGACCACGAGAGCACAGGCCTGACCATGGGCAGTGGAGCAGTGGGCCCTGGTCAGGGAGGAGCCGCTGTGGCCCCTGGCAGAGTCTCTTGTCTGCTCCTATCTGCTAGTGGGACTTATCGCTGTCACACAGAGCAGTCCCTCCCTGAGAGCCAGCAAGTGGGGTACTGCTCACAGCCGCCAAACCTCACCCAGCCCATTCTTGGGGTCACCTGGGCTTTTGGTCTCCCCAGCAGAAGCGCTAGGGAAAGGCAGAGCAGAGACAAGGCCCTGGGGCGCTGAAGGGCTCCTCTCTGGGAGCACCGAGGAGTCTGCGGAACGGTGCTCACCTCACTGAACGTTAGGGGCTTGCTGAGGAGCAATAATAATGTCAGACACCACCTGAAGGGGAGGTCCTCTCGGAGCAGCCCAGTGGGACAGCCGCCCTGGGAACCTGCACTCCATGCTCTGCACAGCTCCCACTGGGAAGCCTAACCTTTCGCAGCAGCAGAGCACAAATGCTTTGTCCCTGCAGGGAGAGCTGCTGTCTGGAGACAACTTGCTGAGACAGCACCATTTCTGAGCCCGAGGCAGGTGGAAGGAAGGTGTAGGAACGGCCGAGTCTCCCACGGCTGGAGAGGGTGGGTGGAAATGGGAGGGTGGCACCCTGTAGGGTCCCTCTCTGGTGCCAGGCTGTGCACCAACACTGAATACGCTGGAGCAGATGCGGGCACGGGCCTGCTCCTACTGTGTCTGCACCGGGAGGAGGAGGGCAGGCCGGGCACTGCTTCTGTAGGCTCTGGTGACCCCACAGCACAGGACTCAGGTGACATCCGAGGCCGGAGGTGGCAGTGTCGGAGGACGGCGACCCCGAGGGGCATCCACACCCGGCCCTTGCACCTGTGAGTGTGACCGTAGATGAAGGAGCCACAGATCCCGGGAGGGAGAGGTGACCTGGAGGACAGCGAGTGTCCTCGTGAGAGCAGAGGGACGCTGGACCACGCTGTGAAGTCTGGTGAGGCAGAGCCTGCAGTGACACGGCTGCAGCCACCAGATGCCGGGAGCCACTGGCCACTGGATGAGGCAGCGAGGGTCTCCTGGACCTGGAGGATGCACGGCCCACCCTCACCTTGGTACCGAGTGCTGCTCTCCAGAAGTGACAGGGAGGGAGGGTGGCTCCATCATCTTAGGCCACGCTGCCTTGGTGGCTTGTCGTGGTGGCCACAGGAAATGAATGCAGTCATTGTCCCAGATACCCCGTGTGAGATACAGGGACTTGACAGCCTGGGCCTGCTGGGGACCACCTGAGCTCAGCTGGCTGTCACCACAGCAGCGAGGGACAGAGCTGGCCAGAGAGCCCAAGGGGTCACCTGTTGTCCTGTGGCACAGTGGGAGCTGGACGGAGATGTGACTATCTGTGGGTCGTGGCTGGGCACCGTGAGCCTGCAGGTAGGGCCCTGGCATCCTGGCTGGTGTGGCTGTCAGGATCGGCCCGGCCCTGGGTGGGAGTCCACAGAGGTCTCTGCAGCCAGCTCTGACGCACCACGCTCAGTGCTGAGGGGAGAGGGCCAGTGGGGTCCCAGCCTCCTCCCAGAGGCGCTTGTGGTGCAGGGTGAATCCACACCAGACCCTACCCTTCCTCCCCGCTCCCAAGTGCGTTTGACAAATGCAGGCCAGGAGCGGCCTTCCCAGCCTGAAAACACTCTAAACCTCTGGGGCTTTCGTTGGGAGCAGTGGCTGTCTGCTGGCCAAGGAAACGTTAAACAGTGCTGCCTTTCCCACAGCAAATCACAGCACCCCGCTGAGTCCTGTCCCTGACACCATGGCTGCGTCTCCTCTTCCTTTCCTTCCCTGCCTCCCTACTCCCTCTTCTCCCTCCTTCCTTTCTGCCTTGTTTCCTAAATTGCTTTGTGGGCTGCTCATCATGATGGGAGAGGAGAGGCTGGAAGACCACAGGGCTGTAGAGGACACAGGGACCCAAGGGGACAGAGGCTGTAGACCTCACGGCCAGCTGCCCCACCATGGACACTGGCTGTTGCCCTGCTCAGCTGGATGCCATGTGGACAGGTGAGGCAGAGGCTGCCACTGAAGGAAAAGCAGGAGCAGAAGAGCGCATGTCCACACCAGGGCTGTGAGGACCAGGTGCTGGGGAGCGAGGCTGAGAGCTGTGCAAGCCTTTGTTCTCCTCCTACTTCTCTTCCTCCCCCTCCTTCTCCTCTTTCTTTTCCTCCTCCTTTTCCTTCCCCTCTGGGCTCACACGGTCCACAGATCCATGGGGCTTTGATAGCCGGGAAGCCCCTGCAGAGATCCAGTGAGCAGGGCATTGTTTACAGATGCATCATGGAAAGAAGTGTAGCCTGCTGCCAATACATCCGTGAGCGCTGCCTTCCCATCGGCCTCTCTCCTGAAGTATGAGTTACGGCACCATTTTGCGCCTTTGTGTTCCGAAGTCCAGAGGCAGGGCACCCAGAGCCTGCAGGCTCCTGGCAAATGTGGGCTCTTCCCACCAAAGGTTCACAAGAAAGTAGAGGAGTGTTCGGAGGATTGCCCCAGAAGGTGCGGCCACCTTCACCCCACTCGTGGGCCTGGGGTCTGTGGGTCTGGGCAGACGCTGGTTTGCTGATGACTGCTCCTCGCCTCCAGGCCCAACTGAGTTTGTGCCTCTGACATCTGCTACTGAGCACGTGTGGGGAGGCTCCCCCAGCTCCGATGGCTCACCCGGGGATATGATGGTGACATGTGAGTGTCAAAACACAGCTCTGGATGAAGGAATTCTGGGAGCCTGGCAAGCACCGAGGTGTATGTTTCTGCCAAGGGTCTCTCTTCAGGGGGACCTGGTGTGGGAGTCTGGGTGCACTGCTGGGGGGCCAGTCCTGTGGAGAGCTGGGACACATTCCCTATGTCCTACAGCAGCTCTGAGCTCTGGGCTCGCTGCTCTTTGCCCTCCAGGCTTACCCGAGGGGTGAGGCTTCCCCTGAACTGAGTTCCCCAGCGATTCCTGCCTGACACCCTCAGACTGAGGCAGAGCCCCTTGGGCACTGTGGGGTCTCTGGCCAGCAGAGGGCCTGTCCTGGCCTCCTCAACTGCCCGATGACTTGAGCTGATTCCACTAGGAAATTGCTCTGTCCATGTCCACACAGGTCCTGGAGTCCTGTATCTCTCCAGAGCCCTGACTAACATGTACGGTCCCCCAGTGAGTCTCTGGCTGGGGAGATCCAACCCTCCTCGGTGACGGGGACTCCTCTGAGCCTCCCGTATGGGAGGCGCCAAGACCGGGAGAGACTAAGACTAAATCACAGGCCTGCCCTCCTGCCCCTCCCACCCAAGAGGCCCGGATGGAGTGGTCACCATCCTCAGAGCCAAGCCCCTGTTCTGAGAGGCCTCTGTCACCTCCAGAAATGTCCAGTTTCAGGTGCCCAGGACAGGTGCAAAGTGAGCCCTGGGAAAACACATGAGAAAAATGACCTCTAACATGACCCCTTCAGCCCTGGTCCTGGATGAGTGAGCTGGATCTCTGTGCTCCCCTTGGGCAGTGGGAGGGGTGGACAGACCGACAGACAAACAAGGAAGGAGGGCAACCTCCGTTTCCCAAAAGACTCCCACTTAGCCTGCAGGGTGCTAGGTCCCTTGGAGGATAGCAGATGCCCCTCAGTCTGACCAAACCCACTGAGCAGCTGGTTCCTCTTTTCCTCGGGGATCCTCACGGGCCCTAGACCTGCCTACCCTGTCCCCAGACCCGCCTGGCCTCTGCAGCACAGTTCTGAGGGTGGAACCAGGCTGTGCTCATTTGGGACAGCACTGCAGGCACTGTTCTCTTACTCAACCTCAGAAAAGACAGCGGTGGGGAGAATGTGCATGCGGGACCCGGCCCCCGTGGCACGTGCACCCCGGGCACTGGTGTCTGCTGTCACTGCTGTCCAGCACATCCCCGACTCAGTGCCCACAGAGGATGGGCAGCAGTCAGGATCCACCTCCACGGACAGAGGCCTCCAAGCACGGCTGGATGGAGTCACCAAGGACCCTGGCAGGGCCCAGAGCTGCTCCACACACCACAAGTTCACCCATCCGCCTTGCTGTCAGGGAGGGAAGGGGAGCAGGGACCAGGGCAGGGTGTCGGGGGCAGGTGAGATGACCCTGGGGAGATGCAGGGGCTCAGGGTGGAGGCAGAGCTGCCACCATTCTCCGGGCTCCGCTGTGGGGCCTCACACTTCTGAGCTGTACCCAGGCCTGGATCAGCAACGAGGCCACCATGTTGGAGCGGAGCCCCTCAGTCCCCTGAACTTCCAGCCTCGGGGCCTGAGTTTGGGGTCAGATCTACCACTGTGTGTCGTGGACCTGAGTGTCCCTGTGCATGCTGGTGACAGGACCCTGTCACAGCCCAGCAGTGACTCAGAAGGCAGAAGAAGGGGGAGCTGGGATGATGACACTCCCAGAAGCACAGAGAGTCCCCCAGCTCCAGCCTGGCCACCTCCTGCAGGCTGGGGCCACCTCCATGGCCCATAGCAGGGCACCAGGGAGGAGGGGGCTGTGCGGCCCACCAGCACTGCTCCGCTCCTACGTCAGGAGGGTGAATGAGCGAGCAGCCCCACAATGGCTGAGGACACTGTCAGGTGGGCCCTACACCCAAGATGGGACACTCTTCCCCCACAGTGCCACCGAGACAGGAAGGTCTGTGGAACTTGCCCCTTCTGAATCCCGAGGCTTGGATCCATGGAGAACCTGGAAGACAGTTGGGCTGCCCCACCCTGTCTCTCCCAGCCCCCTGTGTCTCCTCTCAGTTACCCATGTGCGGGGACAGACACCCATGTATTAACAGTGAATGCCCCAGGGGTCTCCCTACCCTGGGCAGAAGGAATCCAGCCACCCTGTGGCTGTGTCTCCACCACAGGCTTCCTCCAGTACAGGGACTGCAAGAAGTTAGCAGGAAGCCCTTCAGGCCCACAGGGGCCCTTCTACAGCGTTTCTGTACAGCTGCCCTTCTCTCTCCACCCCCACCTCCCATGCCCCTGTGCCCTTGTGTGGCCCATGCTGGACTCCACTGGGACTTCTTAGAATCCACAGCAGGATGGGAACTGCCCCAAGCATGAGCTGGAGAAACGTGTGACCAGGTCCTCCATCCATAATTAAACCTTCACCCCAAGGAAGGCCCACTCACACTGGGTGCCAGGAGCTGTCAGGAGGTCCTGGGGGTGCTGCATGTGCACTCAAGGAATGTGTGTCCAAAGAGAGGCCACCTCAGCACCCACAGCATCATGAGCTGCAAGATCAGCCTGCGTGCGAAGCTCCAGTGCCCCAGCTCCACAGACAGTCCCGAAAGTCACACTCCACTCAGGAGCAAACAGCTGGAATGCACAGGCCTATCCTATCCTGCATTCAACTGTTTATTTAATTTAGTCATTTCTTCACATATTTATTGACTCTTGGCCCCATTCTTGCTGCCATCAGCCTCTGACTGCCTCCAGCCACAGAGACATCTGGCCATGGCCCAAGATGGGCAGCCATGTGGAAACTCACTTTTCCATCTGCAGGATGTTGCCTGGTCCTGCCTCTGCTGTCCTCTGAGTGCTGTGCTGGGTCCCAGAGATGCCAGGCCTCCCCCAGACTGCTCAGCCCTCTGTGCCCCTCCAGACCTTAGAGGCCCCTGCACCCCTGTGGCTTCTGCGTACCCCATGTAAATCCCCATCACCCAAGCAGGAGAGATGAGCTCCCGGCTGCCTGCTGCACCTCGCCCAAGGGTCACAGCTCTTACCCGAAGCCCCACGGCTCTGTGAACCCCGTGGCCGCCCAAGGCACCTCTGCCTCGACCCCCTGGATCAGCAGCATTTCCTCGCCCCCACCCGCACTCCCCTCTAGCTGCTGCCCATGTTGCTTGCAGGCCATGCATCCTTGGCCGTGTTCCTCTGTGCTCACCCTGCAGGGCACAGCAATGTAGCCTGGCTGCACACTAGGGACATCCAGGAATGTGGCCTTCGGACGGCTGAAGCTGCTCCCTCGGGCGGAAATGTGGGCTGCTGTGCCCATGCTGGCCAACCTCCTCCTCATGCCCAACTGACCTCCTGCAGGAAGCCGCGCCCATCTTCCCACGCCTCACAGACCCCAGTAATCCTTTTGGTAGAATCCTTTCCTACCCGTGATTCAGCACAGCCAGGCACTGTTCTTGGTACCACCTTCCATCCACCCATTCAACTTACCCACTCATTCATTCACCTGCCTGCCCATCCACCTGTCCACCCATCTGCTTGGGGATTGGCTGCTCCCCCATTACAGGCAGATAGAGCACTACCTATGGGGCTCAAGAGCCAGCAGGAAGCCACACTCACAATAGACACTACACACAACTTAGCACTAAGTCTCAAGCTTTAACTCTCAACTGCACCCTAAGACAGTTCTCAGAGTAAAGCCGGTTATACACATCCCGTATGGGCGAAGACAGCCTGTGCAGCTCACATGTCTCAGGGTTGCTCGGGGAACTGTCCACACAACTGGACACGTGGCTGGTGCATGCTGTGTGTCCTGGAAATCTGTCCCTTGACTCTGTCCCTGTCCCCAAGTGAGGGGCACAGTGTCCTCCCTCTTGTAGAGGTCTGCCCAGCTCCACAGACCAGGGGGGCAGTGGGCAGAGTGTGACCTGGGCCATCCGATGCCAGGTCCCCAGCCTCCCCGAGGCCAGGGCACAGACTCACATGGAAGATGGCATCATTCTGCACAAAATCCCGGAGATCCGCACGACAAAATACAGCTCTTTTCACCCAGAGTGGTTGTGCTCCAGGGGCAGCTGCCGTGGGCCCGAGGTGCAGCCCAGGCCGCACTTGAGATGCCCCCCCTCTTCTTTGCCCTGTGCTCTGCCCGGGTCCCCGAGGGACCAGCAGCGCCCTGCTCAGCCCTGCCTGCACCTCCTCTCCCACCCTCCCGCCATGCAGTCAGTCCCTCACAGAGCCGGTGCTGTGGTCTGAACACTGAGTGTCCTGGTGGCCTAGGGAAGGGTCCACTTCAGGTTGGCCCCAGCGGGCAGCAGATGGAGGCTGTAGAGCCTCCGAAGTCACCATGGCTGCTCCCTCCAGCAGGCTGCAGGACCAGGTCCCAGCCATTTCCCTCTGGCTCCTCAGCTGTGAAGCAAGTGCTTTTGCTCTCTCACACCCCTGCTGTAATGGGCTGCCTGGACACTGCCCAGAGCCACAGAGCCAATGGACTGACCATGGGGCAGGAACCAAAAACTCCAAGTTGCAAGCCAAAGGCAGGCAATCCTGTCTAAAACAGGGCAGTCTCTGATGCTTCGTTACAGTAACAGAGTGCTTACTGACACAGCCCCAACACACACACCCAAATACCCCCTGCCCAGGCCCTTCGCCCCTCCCAGAGGTGTTGCCCTGGGTGCTCTGGACCCTGACTCCTCAGTGCCCAGGAACGGTCCACCCCAGCCACTTGTCCTAGCCTGCTGACATTACTGCCCAGGCCACCAAGTGGGTGAGGTGGGCACACAACTGCTGGCATCCTCCCCACCTATATGAGTCTGCTCTGCTAAGGCAGGGCTGGCACAAGTGCCATTAGGAAGCCCCATAGACGCTGGCTCTGGGGTGAGCAGAGCCCCACACGTCCTGGCCCCTCCTCCTGTCCTCCCAGCTGTGGGCCCTCAAGGACAGGACAGAGGGACTGCGCTTGGCAGGCAGCCGTGGGGCCCTTTCCGCCCTATTGCTTTGTGGAGCAATGAAAATAATAATAATTTCTAAGGCTTTCAGACCTGGCCTCCCAAAGTACTTTTCCAGGGAAGCTGCTTGAAAGAACCCCATAGAAAATATGGTCTCAATGACACAAAACTTCAGACATCCTCGTGATTTAGGACCTGAGATCGCTGAGGGGTTTCTGGAGGAATTCTTTCTCTTATTTCTGAAATTTCAGAAGAAAATGCCTCTCTGAGCGGAGCCTCTGCCAACAGCAGCAAAATTCCTGCCTGAGCCGTGCACAGAGCCTGTATGTCCTGCACACGGAGGCAGCCGCTGGGAGGGAGGCTCCAGGCCGAGCGTGACGCCCATGTGTACAGTCTCGGGGTGCGGAGGGCTGCCCAGGGCTGAAGACTTGGGGCACAGAGCACAGACACACTTGAACCTCCATGAGGCCTGAAGTGTTTCTCTGCAGAGCTCCACCAGTGCAATCTGGGAGAGGGCGGAGGGGTAGACTCTCGGGCCTGGGGTCGCTCCCCGTCCTGGCACAGGGCACGGGCTGGCAGGGAACATGCACACTGCGGCAGCACAGGTGCAGGCCTCCCGGCTGATGCGCTCTGGGCTCCAGGCCACTCTTGCCCCGAGTTCTGCTCAGGTGGGAGGAACTGGACTCCTGCAGCCCAGCTTCCCGTGCTGCTCACAACCTGACTGCAGGTCGCAAAATGCAAGAGGGGATCAAAGAGCCCAGTTCCCTACAGCTGCAGTTCGGCAGTCAGTGTTTAAAAGGGTTTCGGTGCACCAGCGGGGCTGCAGGGGCCTTGCTCTCCAGTGCCCTTCCTCTCACGCCTGTGTCCAGCCCCGGGGCCCCAAAGGGTTGAGTGACCCTCCCACCTTCCCGGGAACTCACCCTGAAACAACAAAGAGGAATTATTTTTTTCCAGAAAGCAAAGAGGACCAGCTCCCAGGTCCTCTGGCATCCATGTGCAGGAGAGGACGGGAGGGGGCTGTGCCCAGGCCAGGTCCTGCCCAGGACCCAGGAACGGAACCGCCTGCTCCGGCCCCAATGCCTTATTGAAGAGCTGCCAGCGCGGGGCGACAGCTCCACTACGTCGTGTGGGAAAGGAGACCGGACGAGGGCTAGATTAATACTTCGCCTTTTTAATCTATTAATCTACCACCTTTGGGACATGGTTTTAAGTCCACTCCAGAGCAGAGTGACTGAAAATCATTCTGGTCTGACAGCTTTAAAAGATCACAAGTGAAACATGCTAAGAAGGTCTCGACCCACCGATACCGAGCAAGGCCGGCTGCGGGGCACTCCCTGGTCCCTGCTGGCCCCGCGTCTCCCCAGAGAGGACGCTCACGGGAGGTGGTGTGGTGCAGCGAAGCAGTCCCACAGCAGACTGGAGGGGTGCGGGATCTATGCCACACCTACAGCTGGCAGTGTGTCTTTCCTGTTCATGGGTTTGGGCTCCTTGGTCCCTGGGAGACAGCTAGGAGGAGGGAGTGGGACACAGGCACTGCTGCAGGGGCCCAGCCTGGTGAGGCAGAGCTGGCTTCTCGCAAAATCTGGGGTTTGGATGACACAGAAGCAAAAAGAATCTGTGTTTTCAAAGAAGACCGAGCCCCTGTGTCCCTGATCCATCCCTGTGCTCACCATGGTGTCCTTACGGCCAGGGATGGGGCTATTACGGGGCCCGGACAGAGGCTGCCCAGAGTGAGGGCAGCGGCAGGGCGCTCCCTGTGGACTGCGTGCCAGCGGCCAGCAGCCCCAGGGGACCAAAGTGGGGTTGGGCCAGGCCCTGGGGCCACACCCAGGAGTGACCATCAGGGCGGCATTCACTCCCGTGAGCTCCCCCAGACTCGTCCCTCCAGGTTACCTTTCTCCTCAGGTCCGTTACTCCGAACTGCCGGGCCGGGTGACAGGACCGTGTTTCGTGTAGGAGTTGGGATGGGAGGAACTGTGATCAAAACTCCTCCTGAAAAGGATAGGATGGAGAGGCCCAGGGGCCAGATGTGGGTCTCAGCAAGCTCTCGCTCCGAGGCTCCCAACAGTGAAAGAGACGGAGGAAGCCACGTGGGAGGCCCGGTGCTTTCACAGCAAATCTGCTAAGAGGACAGTTTATTTTGATCTGCACAACTGAGCAAACCACCCCACTTGTGCACCAAATCGCCCCTCACGTTAAGAAAAAAATCTGTTTTTCTCCTCGCCCTGGACATATTCCTAATTAGCTCACTTTTTTAACTGGAAGAGAATCATTCAGCCATCCCCCGGTGCAATGAGCTCAAACTGGAAAAAGAAACCACGGGAAAACAGTGGGAGAGCAGGCAGCAGTGTGACATTAGCCTGGTCCCACGGGGGAGGCTGAGTGCGAACCCCGGTGCCCCCCGGCCCTCCCGGCCTCCTTTCCCTCAGCCTCCACACTTCTGCCATGACAGCTGTGCGGCCTTGAGCGAGGAAGCCCTGCAGGACTGGGCTCTGGCCCTCGCCCTTCTCAAAGGCAGGCTCGGTGAGCATTTGGCGAGTGACTGTGCAAGTGAGCTATGGGCATCCACACGCCAGGACACGGGTGTCCTTCTCGGCCAGCTGAGAGCAGGCCAGGATGTCAGGGCTGCCTTGGACGGGCCTTGCCACTCTGCAACAGAGCCTCTGCCCCTTCACTCCAGGCAGGAGAAGGCACCCTCTGGTCGGATGGGGGACAGAGCTGGAGGTGCTGACGCGGCTCCCCAAGCCCAGCCACTGCAGATGACCAAGCCCAGTCCAGCCTCAGCTTCCTGGAAGCAGGGCCCCACTCCAGGCTGGGGAGCACACCAGGGGCTCCCCACTCTTCTGTCGGGCCTCCCAGCATGCTCCTCGCTCTGACTCCCACCCACATCCTCTCAGCACCAGAACCCGCCAGCGTCGCCTCCTGGCCTCTCTCCGGTTTGCCCCGCTGAGTCTCTGCTCTCAGGAGAATCAGCACCTCCAGAGGCCCCGTCCCACGTCCCACAGGCGTCTCCTCCAGAGGAAGAGGACTCTGCTCAGGCTGACAGCAAACTCACGGGAGGAGCAGCAGCGTGAGCCGGGCACGGGGACAGGAAGACAGGCAACACAGGACAGGTGGCCGCTCACACAGTGAGAGTAAAAGAACTCAAAAACGTCTTCCTTCCATTGCAGAGGGGCACAAGAGGGGAGGTGCAGCCCCCGTCCCTCCACCCCCTCTGTTACATACACACGAGGTGTCATCAAGAATATGGTTCATGCTTAAATTTAAAAATTCTACTACAGTAAAAGACATGAATCCTCATCAAAACACTCTGCTCTCTTCCGGCACCCCGTCCCCTCACCCTTGCTGCTTTCTGAAGCCACGCTGGAGCCCTCTTCTGTAAGTGTCTTTAGTTGTGCCGTCACAGCTGCCTCGATGTCCTCCTTTGATTCAGAACATTTCTTTTTCCTGGTTACTTTTACTTTGGGGAAGAGCCAGGAGTCACAAAACCAGATCCACGCGAAGGCAGATGAGGACACAGAGCCGTGTTTCAGAAGCCTGCCCTTCTGCGGGATGGCGCTCCGGAGCAGCGTTCCCATCGGTCAGGTCACGCCGTGGGAAGGGGGCTTCTACACTGAGCGAGACACAGCGCCAGCTGGGAGCCTGGAGCACCTCGCCCGGCACAGGGCACAGCGCTGCCCAGACCTCACGCTTCCGGGGCGGTGAGTCTGCCTGTTGGTCCCCTCTCCGTGGGTGGACGGTGGCCGCCCATCCACACAGCTGACTGTGGGCACAGTGGGCTGGGACCACCTCGCACCCTTCCCTTGGAGGCCACAGACGCCTACATCAAGTACCAGAGCCGGCTTCCGGTCCACGAACTGGCAATGGCTCCACTCCTTCTTTAGAAAATTGCTAGCGTATATTATCAGCGAGACAGAAGAAAGCGTGTCAGAAAAGAGAGAAGCAGGGCTCCCTCCCTCAGTGCCTTGCGGAAGGTTTATAGCACCCAGCGCAAGCCACCACCCTGGGCTTTTTACAGTGCTTGTTGCAGAGGCTCCCTGGCCAATGCCCGACCTCCGGGGCTGGGCACAGCTGTGGACAAGCTCAGGAGGCCACTCAGAATTTGGCACTGAAGCTGGAAGCCCTCCTCTGGCCTCAGTCACTGCTATTTTAAATTAAAATTTAAAACCACAAAATGCTCAAATATATTACAAAGACTAACTTCCCAATATAACTGCATAGGGGCAGTTGGAACGTAATGAATTAAGGTATCAGAGTTGAAGTCCATGGTGGCGGCACATCATTCATTACAGCCAATGGAGATGCCTTTAAATTTATATTAAATTCAATTTAAATGCCATCAAAACCATGGCTGACAAAGTACCGACAGATGAATATTTTAGGGTGATTCAATAGCGGTAAACTTTATTTTCCCACCTTGAGGCAAAGTGATGCCTTTCTATATGCAATAGGTTAAACTGGGTTTGTAGGAACATGGCTTATGATTTCCATAAAGTAAAATTTTATCTTTAAGAAATGATTTTAAAGGGCTTAAGTGTTCAGGTCTGAAAACATTTCTTCAGGGTTCTTTCTGCTCAACTCATTATTTTATGCTATGAAATCCAATCCTTATCCCACTCTGAAATATCTCCTGGGTGGAATCAACAATAGTCATCTTGCAGTTTTGTGTTTCAGGTTGGTACTCAGTAACAGTTCATCTTGAGCTTTCTACCTTCAGTCTTGACTGCAGGAGAAAATCTGTTCTCCACAGTAGTTCCTTTGGACTTGGTGTTGAATGAGTAAACTGTTAGCTCAATAAACGAAAGGTTTAATTTGTTGATTAGTTAATAGTATGGGCCCCTGTTCCGAGAAATTATAGGCAGGACTTGTTCTGTCCCTTGTTGCAACAGCTCGAGACGAGAGTATATAGCTTGACGATGGGAAGATGCAGCCACACTGCCTCTGAAGAGGATCAGGGACAACAGGTGGACAGATGGATGGATGGACAGATGGACAGATGGATAGGTAGGGAAACAGATGGGTAGAGAGTAGCTATGTGATAGGTGGATAGATGGCTGCATGGGTGTATCGGAGGGTGGACAGATAGGTCTATAGTAACTAGGTGATGGCTGGCTGGCTGGATTGACTGTGCATCTAGAGAAAGGCCAGTCTCTGTGCCCAAGCCCTCTACCTGCTGGCCCCAGCTTTTCCCACTGGAGCTCTTGGAATTTAGGAAAAGTCCTTCCATCTCCAGACTTTGTTTCCAGGCTTGAGAGCCTCGCTTTCCAGTTCCTGGAGACTTGCTCAGCCCAGGTGGAAGACTTTCCTTCTGCGAAGTTCTTCTTAAGTGTCCTGGACCCTTTGGCCCAGTGTCTCAAATTCCATCATTCTTTTCCGGCCAACATCACTTTTCCCTAAAATTGAGGCAGCCACTGCTTCAGGAAGGGCAGATGTGTCTCACTGTTAGGAGGGCACCGTTTGGCTGGAACTTTCTAAGATGCAGCCCACTAGATTGGGACCATGCTTGCCACCGCAAGAGCCCTGCCTTTGAAGGAGAAAAGGCTGCAGGGAGGTCACCCTAGCGGGCAGGATAGGGATGGGGGACTTTCCACCAATGGAGGAAAAGAAAGTCTGGTGTCAAGGGACTGCAGCTTCCTTGCTGCCACCTGTCCAGGATTCCCCTGGAGACAGCACGGAGCAGGTGACGTTCGCACACCCCAGGGCCACTAGGGCTGTGTCCTTGTGTGCAGCTTGCCCATGGGACTATGTCATGGCTTCTGATGCCAGGGGTGCAGGTGCTCTGACCCCGAACACATGGGGTGCCCTGGAGGCCACAGGCAGGGGTGGGAAAGGGAGGATTAGGAGAGGGAGGCAGACGCCTGGGCCCAGCAGAACACAACATAAATTCAGAAGTGCAAATAACTGTACAATATAGCAGCACTACTAAAGTCCTCCATTTGCTAACCCTTCACAAGATTAATTTAGAATAAAATTACTATGTGATTACACATATTTATATTTTATTTGTCAGTGCAAATGCTCAAATAGATATTTTAAGTAATATTCACATTTTCTACTGAGTGTCTCTGTATACACATTTATGAAATGAATTACACACTTCACTTTGTAATTTTAGAATTATCCCAGAATCCTGTGGCTACAGAGAGCTGGAACTTAATCATTCTGAGGAGAATATCCCTGCCTGTTCATTTAAAATAGAAGGCATTATATTTTCCAACTTCCGGCAAACTCACTCTAAGGACAAAAGGGACCCGGGGTGCTGGGCAGGGCAGAATTTCGATTGTTCGGGGTTCCCGGCTCCGAAGAACTTCCCAGGGACGGGCAGCAGCAATGACTTCCACCTGCTGTCTCCTGTCTGCTCTGCCCCAGGCCTGAAGCAGGCCTCCTTGGGGACCACACCCGGGAGTGTCGCTTGCAGGTTTGTACTCACACGGATGGCACTGCTCAGAACTGGGCAGAATTTTAGGGAGTTAGTGAGGCTAAAGTCAGTATACTCCAGAGCCAGGAGCTAGGCTGGTTCTGGAATTTCAGGATTTCTTCTACATCACAGACTCTCCAGTCAGGAGACCCCAGGCTCCTCATGAGCTGCATCATCTGGGGAAAAAGAAGAGGCAGGGTTACGCATGTATGTTTTCCCCAGGTTCTGATCCAGCGCCCCCTTGGATTTGCAGGGGTACCAGGGGAGAGGTGTCCCTGTCAGCTTGGGGCACAGGCAAGAGGAGCCCAACCTGCACTGTGGGACTTGGCAGGCCGGGCACAGGAATGGAGGTGGAGAGGGTAGGCAGCTATTGGTTTTGCACCCCTGGACCCTGTGTTGCCTCCCCAGCCATGAGCAGGCCTCTCCCCTGAGCTGTGGGCAGCCTGCCCTCCCCCAGGGGACTGGCCTGTGCTCCACACTGGGCACCCGGGAGGACCGGACCAGGCACAGCCCATCTCCCCAAGCAGTGACTCTCCAGGGATGTGCTGCACCAGCTTGATTCTGGCCCCTGGCAGGTGCATCACAGCAGCAGGGTGAGGACAGGGAAAGCTGCCCCCTTAGGCACAGGAGGAAGAGAGAGAAGAGAGCACTGGAGGCGGGGAAGTGCCGTTCCTTCCGGTCTACCCCAGTGGCCACCTCCCCCAGGCCAGCCTCCTGCCTATGACTCGGCCAAGTGCTCAGCCATGGATGGCTCCCCCGTGGGCGCAGCGCCCCACGATCCAGTCACCCTCCACAGGCGTGAGGACAGGTCCAAAACGGAAGGTGGCTCTGTGCCCCAACCGCTCTCTGGAAGAAGCAGGGAGGAGGAGGAGCCTGGAGGACAGGTGCAGCCAGGGACTGCATGATGGGCAGGCGCGGCCTGGGGGCGGGAAGCTGCCAGAGATGCCCAGGCAGGGCTGCGGCTGCACCGGAGCTCCGGACACCACAGCTCGCTAGCCTGCGGGAGCTGGAGCCGGAGCCACCCTGGAGTAATCGGCAGGGCAGTGAACTCCTGCCCCAGGGCAGCCTCAGGAAGCCGACCCACTTTCCCTCCCAGTCACGGCCCGAACTGACTTGGGGCTTTAGTCACAGATCCCTACCGTAGGTACTGTTATTTAAATGTAGTTTCTTTATTTTGCATTCTTAAAGTTCCTAAAGAGCTTTACAATATCTGCTTTTCCCATGTTGATCGTCCAGGCTTAATGGAAACATAATAAAAGTTTTATCACATCAACTGGGCATATGCGAAAACAATGGGTAACTGAGAAACAAATCCCTTTAATCAAGAACTTTTTGCAAAACACACACTCCGGCTCACATCTGAGGTTATCTAAGATCAGATTTTACACTTTAAAAACAATAATTTAGAAAATGTAAAACCACAAAACGACAAGCAGAAGGGTCTGGGCCTGCTCTTCTGCGACCCAGCCAGAGGTCCGGGCCCTGACCTCACTGGGCTCTGGGCCCCCAGCAATCTCCCCACGATGCAGAGCCAGGTTCAAGGCCCAGAGCCTGGACACGACCCAACGGCCCGGGGAGCTCTGTGGGCCGTGGGGACGTCGTGCAGAAGAGGACACCCTCCCACCGAGACAGGCAGCCAAGGTCTGGGCTTTCCTGGAAAGTGCAGAGACTCCAGCGCCTCTGTGTGCGGATGAAGTAGAAGGGAACTTACCCAGGGCACATGGGGTGCTTGGGTCCCCCACTTGTCAGGGTTGATCTTAGGGAAACGGATCACTTTGGGGTCCTGGAAGGGAAGCTGGTGTGGTGGTGCATGCCTATAATCCCCTGTACTCTGGGAGGCTGAGGCAGGAGAGTTACAAGTACAAGCCCAGCCTAGAAAAATTAGCAGTGTAGTGAGACCTTATCTAAGAAAGGAAGGGAGGAGGGAAGAAAGAAAAAGGAAAAGAGGAGAATACAAAAGCTGGGGATGTATCTTAGAAAAGGCCTGTGTTTAATCCCCAGTACAAAAACAAACAAACAAACAAAAACAGCAAGGGGACTGGGGAACTGCCTGTTCAGCCATCTGGGGCAGTTACTTCCCATGCCGAAGTGAGTGTAACACGCTGGTGCGACCCTTCGGAGGAAAAGCAGTCTCCATCTGCAAAGTGGAAGAGCCGCCTGAGTTCAAAGCCAGCCTGGGCCACCTAGGAGATCCTGTCTAAAAAGAAGAACCACACAGGGCTCCTGGTCACGGGCATGCATCGGGCCCTCCAGCGAGGGGCAGGCCCTTCTCCTGGGGCACACAGGGTCTGTGTCATTGTCAGAGCAAAGCCTGGGCCCGAGTCTTCCTCTCTTCTCCAGGACTCTCCTCCCTGTGCATGAGAAGCAAGGCGGCGTGTCCCGGCCCAGCCCACGGGTCAGCGGCCTTTCGTGTTCGGACCACAGCTAGGGCTGGGACCCCGAGACTATCAGCAGGCTGCAGGATCTCCGGGAACTTGGGGACCCAGAGAGTTTCTGGGATGGAGCTGCCGGCTGCCCTCACCTTGTTCTCAGCTCTGAGCAGGAAACAGCTGGCCAGAATCTCTGAGTGCCTTTAATGAAGAGAGCTGCTCGTTGTTTTGATTTGATGATGAAATGGAATATGACTAATATTCCTTGTGGGTTTCCGGAAAGAAGACTGCCCTAGAAGGCATTCTTGTCTCGAATCCATCCTCGAAGCCAATGCCGGAGAAGTGGGGCTGGAAAACTGAGCTCTGCCTGGGTTGTGCTCCCGGTGGTGTGCGTGCACCTCCTGTGTGTGGAGAAGTTCAGCACCCAAGTCACGCCTCCGCCCTCTGGGAAATCACAGCTGCTCTGGACTCGGAAGGGACCCTCGGCCTCTGTTCCCTCTGCTTCCCTGGGTCCTGGGACTTTTGCTGCCTGCACAGTAACGTTCACAGAGGATTTGGGCCACGTGGGGCGGGGTCTCAGCCATCAGGGCCCCTTCTGTCTTTCCCATGCTGCCAGCTCACGACAGGGAACAGGAGGATGGAACTGCGAAGCAGAGCTGTGGCTCCGGACTCGTCACCCTCTGATCGCCCTCGAGCGCCTGGCTCATGTGTGCCCAACGTGGGGACAGGGAAGCCCAGGGGTCCCCCCGGGTGGGAAGCCCCTGCCACCTCATCTTCCTCCTTCACCATCTGAAGCCCGTCCACCATGCACCCAGTCTCGCCCGTGTACTGACGACACTGCCGCTTCCTCCTCCCTTCCCACCCCAGGGCGAGCGCCTGTCCCCAGCCGGTCTCCTCTCTACCAGGGCTTCTCTGCAGGTTTGGGCCCACTCGCCTGCAGGCTCCCGAGCTGGATGCTGAACACAGCACAGCAGAGCCAATAATACTCAGGGAGTGAATGACACCTTTAGCAATTCTAGCAGCACCACGCCCTCCCCGGATTCCCGAGCTCTTGGTGTGCGCTCTGACCCATACCCTGCCGGCACCGAGGAGACAATCTGAATTTGCTACAATGCTCCATCGGAAGCCGGGAAATGCACAGCAAGATTAACTTTCATTTCCGATGATAAACAAATTGCTATGCGGGCATCTGAGTGCTTGTGTAGAACTGCCTGGCAGCCTGACCCAGAGGATGAGCCCCAGAGGACACAGTGTGGGAGTGGGCTGGGACAGCGAAGGCCAGGGCGGGTGAGGACTCGTCAGGCTAAAGCTGGGGGGCCTGAAGTGCCTGCCCCACCTCTGGAGGACTGCAAGGCATGTCCTATGTGCAAGTTCTAGGTGTTTGCTATGATGCTGAATCTAGCGGGTCACACCCAGCTGCGGGTCACACCCAGCGTGGGCTCGGTGTCAAAGAGCCTCGCAGCAGCAGCAGCAGCAGCAGCAGTGGGTATGGGGGTCCCTCCCCAGGGTATGTGCTCAGAAAGGCTCCCCAGGCTCAGCAGGGCATGAGGACAGCAGTGCGGGGCCCCTGACGCTGGCAAGGCGGCAGCTCAATGAGGATCGGCTCCCGGGAACAGGCCCAGGACACACACTCACGCCTCTCCACTCCGCCAGGAGCACTTGCCTGTTTGTCCCCAGCAGCTTGTCCCTGTTCGGCTGGAAACACAAAGACTAACCTCCACTCTGACACTGGGGCACTCATCTCCTGGAACCGGGAGACCTCTCCCTAGGTCCTGTGGACCTGAAACAGCCGATCAAGGCGGGGCAGAGAAGTCCATGCACCCGCAGGGGAGCAGTGTCAGGCTGCCAATGGCTGACCGACGAACCCCAAGTCTTCCTGCAGTACGCGGTCACCTTGATGTGTCTCTCTCGGGGTCATTAAGCCATGAGCAGTGACACAGGCATCATCGCTGCTCCAAAATGACATTGTGAGGAGAGGCAGCAATGGAAGAAGGGAGCTGGGCTGTGTGATTAAGAGAGCCCACAGTCTCCTCCAGCAACGGAGTTGTCTGGCCCCGTGTGTGTGTGTGTGTGTGTGTGTGTGTGTGTGTGTGTGTCCCGAAGACAAAGGTGATGCACGTGATTTTTAAGGTTTAAGCAACTTCAACTAACGTTGGAGCTGAGAAAGCCCAGCAGACAAAGAGGAAGGGATGGGTTGCAGGTGAAGAAAGGGGCTGTGGTGTGCAGGGGTGGGCTGTCCCTTCTGCCTAGCCTCGTCCAGGGGCTGGCAGGTGTCCACAGGTATGGGTCCGGGACAGAGTAAGTCCCAGGAAATGTCTGCTGGAGGCGCGGCTGGCTGCCTCGACTCCCTGTCAGACTCTTGCTTGTCCTTGAAAATTCAAACTGCACGGGACAGGGACAGACACGGGGATTGTGCACACACGTGCATGTACACACACATGTATACATGCATGTGATCAAAATATGCAGCAAATGTGGAAATCTTAAAAATGCTTACAGTAAAACTCACACTGCCATTAATCCTCAATGACTCCATCTTGCTCTGAACACTTTTCCCGTGTTCTGGCCACGTTGTGGAGCAGCCGTGGTCCTCTCCCCTGCGCATCTTCATGAAGAATGATAAAAATACAGTTAATGTGGCTGCAGAAAGCTACCCAGTGGAAAGGCACCATGGCACCTCTGGCTCTTCCTAAGCCAAGACGACCGTAATGGAGAAATGCGCTGCATCTGTTCAGGACACTGACACAGCCGGGATAACACAACTAAAGACACCTGCGCAGAGGGCTTCAAAACTGCTTCAAAGAGTGGCAAGATCAGCGGGTTAAGTGTGCTCTGAGAAGGGGCTTGATGGCAGTGTGCCTTTGAGGGTAATACATTTTAAAAATTAAATATTCAAGGTCATTTTTGTACCTCCTCCAAACAGACATACAGATGTAGATAACACAGATCCGGGAATATGTATAAAAGACACAGATATGCACAGGGACAGGTTTAAGAAATTAAAAGACAGCATTGCTTTCAGGAAAGCAGCAGGGGCTGGGATTGGCCTCAGATTGGGTGGTGTGGAGCGGAGCCTGCCGAAGTACCCACTGGGCACAGGTTGGGCCCCAGGGTCCCCTGCCCAGCGTCCGTCACAGGGAACAGCACAGTTGGGCCTGCCTGGCCTGTGTTACGCCCATGCAGTTCACCAGGGCATTAGGACCTGTTCTGCTTGGCAGTGATCTTGTATCATGCAATTTGTTTTTGCAAACATTGAAACTGCCTATGCGTGCAACTCTTCCATAGTTTAATTTCGGGAAAGCAGCCTGTCCTAGGAGGGACTCTGCTGGGACCAAGAGGACTGCCCGGCCGCTGTTCTGACCCACATTGCACACAGAGCTGAGCCTGCACTCACTGGGCTTTGCACAAACCCACAGGGTAACGGTCCTGGAGAGCATTTTCTGAGACAGCGCCTTTGGGAAAGGGTGGGGCCTGGGGAGCACCACGGGGGCAGAGTCCTTGCCACCCCTGTGGCCTGCTTTCCCTTGGGTCACTGAGAAAGAGCCGAGCGGGCAGTGAGAGCAGAAGGAGCCAGCCGGAAGTGGGCACACAGAGGACAGCCCGGCCATCTCTGCTGCTCGGGGACTCACCTGACCAGCCCTGCTACCCAGAGCCAATCTGGGTGAGTTACCAGCTCCAGGGGCCTTACCCGAAGCACAGGCCCATTCCGCAGCGTCATTTTGCAGTGCTGTGACGAGGAGCTGATGGGCCGTGAGGAGCACACAGAGGGACGGACACCCCTCGGAGGAGTTGCGGAATCCGTGGTACCAGCTTGGAGCCGGCCCCCCAGCGTGGCTGGGCGCGGCCAGGAACAGGAGCCAGAGAGCCTTCCGGGGAGCCTGCCCGGGATGCCCTGAATCCCCTGAAGTCCCGTTGCTGGCACTCCCGGCATCAGGCAATAGCCACTAAACAGGATTTTTAATGGATGGAGCTACTTCGGGTCCCAGAAGCCGTGACTCAGTGTAGAGCTCTTGTGGCCCGGCCTGGGTGGCCTGTGACCACGCAGAAACTCTCTGCCCTTCTCCACAGAGCCTGTCCTCCCACCTGGGCCCGGAGACTCCATCCATCCACCTCCGCCGCTAGGTCAGAGGGGCCTGGGGTCGGCTGAGAGCCATGGTCACTGAGGCTCATCTCCCTTCCTCCCCACACCCTGACAGCAGCGCTGCCTTGGAAGCCAGGGAGGACGCCCACAGCTAATTTATTCCTTTTCCAGGGCCCCAGAACACTTGCTGTGTTGTGATGCAAATAATGTCAGCAGCCACTAATTAGAGAAATAAAATATTAGGTTGAGAGGAAAATTTCAAATGCATTTGCCTATTTAACTTCTCTTGTCAAGGCCACTCATTAAAATTAATAGCAGTTGGTGCTAATAAAAATGATTTTGCATTTCATGAGGCACTTTCTTCACCTCCAAGGTTCCTACTTTATCAAAATGTCTGAGTTCTGAGACCTGTGAGGTGGAAAGAGGGCGGGAAGATGCCACAGCCCCACCAGCCACACTCACAAGTGTGGAGATCACACTCACACCTGCACACGTGTGCACACACCATGCACACAGTTTGACACTGGTGACTACAATATGCACCCAGTGCATTTATAGCAGAACTGTGGGCATAACTGGTGTCCTGGTGAAGCGGTCCTCGCTTCCTCAGTGGCAGAGAGGCTGCAGGTATAGGGAGATCTCACCAGACTGGCTGAAGCCCCCAGGTTCCTTCTGCATTGGCCCCGAGCGAAATGCAGTCTTCTGCACAGAGAACTGTTCTAGATCTCATCCTGGTGAGGAAAACATGCTTTTCCCACCTCTAGAGAAGAAGGTCAGTTGCAGTTAATTAATTCTGAGGAGCTGTCAGCAAGTGGCGTGGGGCCTGGACCCGCAGCTGTCCCCACCCTTGCCTCATGAAGGCTCTAACCCAGGTGGCACAGAGCCCTGTTGTCATTTACAAGAACTTAGTGGGGATGAGTACTGAAAATGAAGTTCAGCTACCTGCATCTACCTTAGGGTGGGCTGAAAGCATGCCGGCTGCTTCGTGCACAGAGGTCTAAAGGACCCAAAAAAGTCCCATGGGGTTCTTGGGAAGGAAGGATCAGAGGACACCCTCCAGAGCAGGACCTCAGGGTGCTGAGAGGTGAGGTGCTGCCTCCTTGGGAAGAGCCCAGTGTTTTGAGCAGGTGGAGCCCACACCAGCGCTGCAGCCAGCATCTATCTACACAGCATGCAGCCCTGACTGTGCCCTGCAGCTGCCGAGCGCCCCGGAACCCTGGCACAGAGGCGTGTTTCTCAGCAGCGTGCATCTGCAGCTGTGGGTGCTCAGGAACCAGCTGGCAAGGCTTGTCCCGGCTCGCTGGGCAGGCCGGGTACCTGTGGTCCTGAGTGAGCAGGGGTGAGGCCAGAACTGCTTCAGAAGATGTTTGGGGCTGGGCCAGGAGGCTGTGCTGCAGGTGCTGGTGGAGGCTGAGGGTGGCGGTCAGGGCACGGGGAGCAGTGGCCAGGGTGTGGGCTCCTGAAGTCTTCTTCCTGCTGCAGCCATGGAGTTGGAAACACTAGGTCCATGAGAGACCGTGGCTGGGGGCACCTGCTGTCCCTCTCACTGTGGCTCTATCTCCCTGGAGCAGTGGTTACTGCTGGAAAGGTGTCCTGTCTGCTGTCCTGGTGACTTCCACAGGACAGCAGGGCAGAGACAGGAAGATGCGCAGGATGGAGCAAGGTTACACCACATGGCATTGCCAGATCTAGCCTGAGCCCCAGGCCCTGCTGCAGCCTCCATTCCCAGTGTCCAGGGCAGGGTCCCTGCCCCCATCCAGGCCAGGGGCTATCGCAGGAGTCTTTGTCCCCTGTGGGTTTACAGTGGGTGTAGCAGCTCATTGGTATTATAAGGTTTGCCTTGCTCTTACCACAGTGTGATTACAGCCAAACACCTGTGTCCCCCAGGAGAGTGCCACAGCTGGTGGGGCTCTGCTCTGTGCGTGAGCTCTGCCAGCTTCTGCATACCACACTCCCAAGATCTGTGGGGAAAGGTCTCGCCTAGTGTATGTCACGCCTCGTGTCCCGTCACTGGGTCACAACACTGACACCGCACTTGAAAGGAGGGGAGGTTTCTTTGGCTCATTGTTTCTGCGGATTCAGTCCATGGTCAGCTGCTCCAAGGCAGGAACCCCATGGTGGAAGGCGGAGGGGGAGGAAGGCTACGTGGCTCATGGCGCCTGAGAAGCAGAGGGAGGGGACAGCACCAGAGAGGAAGGGGCTGGGACCAGATAGAGCCCCGAGGTCAGGCCTCAGGAGCCACCCAGATAGGCCCAGAAAGAAGTCTGCTCTGCCAGCCCCCTCGGTAACTCCCAAGCCAAACACGGTGACACCCGCTCCTCAATCACCACAGCTGGCAACTACTTTTCCTAATGCGTCTTGTCAGCATCAGGGCTGTCTGATTTTGCTGCCCAGACATAAATTTCAGATAACCAACATCACTTTTTAGAGTAAGCGTATATCACATGCTGCATGGAACACAGTTCACACTTCAGGAATATCCACTGATCCCTAAAATGTAAGCGTAGGCAGACGAGTCATACTTAGCAGCTCCGTTATTTGCATATTCCTGTCTAAATGCCTGTGTTGCCCCCGTTGTTACTGCAGCATGCTGACACTGCCAGATATCTAAGACATAGCTGTGATGTCAGGACGTGGCTTACTTTTGCACTGTGTGAAAACCAAAAGCCTTAGAGCAAACAGCACAGAGAACTCTGGTATAAACCACGGACTGTACCCATCACACCCACGCCAGATGTTCACACTAGGGAAAACTACGGGGCAGGGAGGGTATGTGGAAACTACTCGCTGTGACACTTATGTAAATCTAAACCTGCTCTAAAATATAAAACCTACTTTAAAAGCAAACATGCAGTATCTGAATGTGCTTATGTATTGGATTTTGTTTACGAGGTCTGCAGAATCCAGCTTTCTGGGTGCGAGGTCTGGGCACAGAATCGGCCTGGTGATGAGGCGGCTAGGGACAACTGGGCATCCTGACGAACTGGTGATCAGATGCCCTCGAGCTACGGTAGCCCTCTGAGCTTGGACTGGAACTCGGTGGGAGGTGCCCAGAGTCTGGGTGTGCTGCAGGCCGAACGGACGGCGGCACTGGAGCTGTTTGCTCCCAGGAGGAACCTCCACTGCCCTACCTTGTGCTGCCCTTCTCCTTTTAGGGCATCAGTTCCATGTTAGGCAGCTGCTATTGCTGTGGTAAAATTCCCAGATAATCGGGTTCTAAAAGGAAAGGCATGGTGGTGCATGCCTGTAATCCCAGCTCTCGGGAGGCTGAGGCAGGAAGATCGCTGTGAGTTCGAGACCAGCCTGGGCTACACAGTGAGTTCCAGGTCAGTCTCAACTACATAGAGAGACCCTGTCTAAAAAAAAAAAAAAAAGAAAAAAAAAAGAAAAAAGAGAAAACAGGAACTGTGGCTCACAGTTTGGGAGGATTCATTTCCTGTCGGCCTGTGGCTCTAGACCTTGGTGAGGTAAACTCTTCATGGCAGGGGTGTGACAGGAAAAGAAAACAAAAGAGGACAGAAAAGGGTGTGGGTCTCCCTGTCCGATTCAAGGGAGCAAAGCCCACCCAGGATGACAGGCAGCCTCCCTGGACACCCCTCTTAAGGGGCCCCCTCAACAGCACCACCTGGAGGCCAGTCCTTCAGCACCTGGGCACTGGGGACAGCTACACCCTAGCTTGGCCGCACTCCTCAGCAACAGAGAGGCTCCCGCGCCATCTCCACCCAGGCCCCAGGTCACGTGTCGGCATTTACTCCCTGTGATCCCTGGGAAGCAGCGCCCTCACCAGGAGCAGATGGGGAAACCGAGGCTGCACAACCCCCCACCTTCCCGGTCCCAGGGGACTCTTCAACGTGGATCTCAAGGCCCAGAAGTTCTGCACGTGCGCTCTTCCCCCGCCCCCACCTCTGCTGAGGTTCTTTAAAAATCTCTCATCTCGGGGACTGCATTTTAAAAATTAGGTCAATTTAATTTTAGTTTTAAATTTTTAAAAATTTGAATATTTATAAACTCTCATGTGCAGTCTGTCGCTCATGTACATTTTAATGGACAACCTCAAACATTTTAGAAGAAACTCATTTTTTGGAAAATCCGTAATTTGATTGTTGTTATTTCATACCTTTGGTTTACTGTATGCGCAGTTTTTTAAAGAAAATCACATTTAAATACAAGCTTAGAGTAAATTACTTTTTAATTTGTTGAATTGTTCTTGCTGATACAACAGATCGCAGTATGTGAAGAATCACGGTTTCTATAAGATAAAGAGAGATTGCTGTGAAAAGTATGCAAGAATCAACAGATAAGAGGTGGGATGGAACAGGCCTGAAATTTTAGCACCCTGTGAGGCCGAGGCAGTACGATCAGATGTTCACCCTCAAATTGGGCAACTTAGGGTGACTTAGACTTCACCTTTATTTTTTGTTTTTGTTTTTTTTTTTTGGTACCAGGGATCAAACTCAGGTCCTTGTGCTTGTGAGACAGGCCACTGAAGCGCTGAGCTAAATCCCCGGCCCTAGACTTCACCTTTAAAAAAAAGAATTAGAGAAGGGCTGGAGATGAAACTCAGTGCGAAGGCCCTGGTTCATCCCCCAATGCCACACACACGCACATGCAGCCACTCACACACACTCATAAACTGATAGAATACATATGCAAATTATGCTGCCTTTATTTCATTATACATGCAAACACCAGACGTGCATATCTAGCTCTGGTCCTTTGATACACTGACAACTTCCATGCATACCTTGCTTTGAGTGTGGCTTCTTCACCCAAGGAAGAGCTCAGGTTGGAAGATGAAGCTGTCTGCTCCTTGCAGTTTATAAGCCGACTTTAAAAAGGGCCCTCTTCCAAATCCCAGCACGCTGCTGCAGGTGACGGACACCCCTTTGTCGTGGACCCTGAAGGGCACGAGGGGCTCACGAGGAACTCCTGGGTACTTGGAGGTCCATGCAAGGAGAAGGGGCTGAAAAGGCATCACTAGGAAGCCACCAAGGCGGCAGACGGCCCAGGGTGTGCAGCTGGTCTGTGCAGTGAGGGGACAGGTGGGGACAAGGACCCTGCCAGACCCTCCTGATGGAGGCCACACTGGAGCTGGGCTGAGGCCTGGCAGAGCTCCTGGGGTCCTTGGGTTCTTTCCTCCAAGGCTGTGGAGGTCACGTGTGTGCCTCCCAGCCCATAGCACGGCCTCAGTGGGCATCCCTGGCCCTTCTGCAAGACAGCTGTCCAAAGACATGGTGTGGACCTGCCGAGGCCACCTACCCCAACATCCCACCAAGGCTGCCTGTGCTGTGGAAAGAGGCCCAGGACCAGTAAAGGTGGCCTCCTGCCTGAGAACAGGGGCATCCCTGGTCCTGTACACTGACTGGAGCTCAAGGTACAGCCAGACCGTGGGTGCACCTGGCCACCTGCAGCCAGGCCTCCTTGGGAACTGGGAGTCAGGTGGGCAGAGCCGGGCTGGGCATATGTGTGGTAACTTGGGACACAGTCTCCGGCACGGTTGCACAGCTTTCACCAGCACCTCCCTTCATAGCCTGGAGCTGCAGGACAGCAGCGAGGTCGCCTCTCCCTGGTCCCCTTACTGCAGGCCAGGGCTGGGGCCACAGCCCCTCAGTCCATCACCACCCAGGCCACTCACTGGAGGGGCTGCAGTGAACCACGTGACCATCAGGAAACAAATGGTTTTCCTCTGCTCCTGGGCCAGGGAGGAGAAATCCAGTTGCCCAAGCATCCCCTGATTTATAAAAGAGTCATCAGGCATGGTAGTGCAGCCTGGAGGCCGAAGCAGGAAGGTCACAATTTCAGGACCAGCCCCATAATTTAAAGACTGGGGCCAGGGGTGGTACAGAAGCCCTGGTTCAGTCCCCAGGACCCTGCAAGTGAACGCTCTGTCCCTGCTGCTCTCACCTGTTCTGCGCTGCCCCCACCTGGGCACAGCTGCCCCAGACCTGGCCTTGCCCATGCAGCTGCAGGCCACCATCCTTGGCCAGGTCCCCAACACCTACAGAGGGGCAGGACGGTGCCACGGAGGTGTGTGGGATCCACCACTCCCCAGACCCCATAGGACAGACCCTCAGGTCACAGAGCGCTGATCTCCAGGTGAGGCCCTCCCGTCCAGAGCACAGGCCTGCGCTCCTGGTCACCGCACCCAGACAGCCCGGGCGGGTCCCGAAGGAGACGGAAAGGGAAACGGCCATCCCAGGGTGCCCGGTCCCACACCAGCCCTCCAAGGAGCCCAGGGGCCTGGGGTCAGCCCAGGGGGTGGGGGGGCTCGCGGGCT
>NW_022900913.1:1463639-1470147 GCF_012274545.1 Fukomys damarensis
CCCGGCTGCCCTCTCCGTCCCGCCCCGATCCGCGCAGGCAGGCGGAGCCCGCTGACTTTGATCAGCCTTATTAATTCCAGCTGTGCTCGATTTGTTTGTCATTTTCCCCTTTTCCTCTGAAATCATTATTTATGGCAGAAAACTGAAAAGTGCCCGCTGGTAGAACGAAGGCAGAGGGGACTTCTGAGAATGGGCGGGAACGCAGCGATTCCCCTTAAAGGTCACCCAAGAGAGGGGGCTGAGGAGCTCTTCTCGGAATTCGAGAGCTTTAACTAATTACCATATCAGAGAAGCGTAAAAGCAAATATTTCTTAAAATAACCGAAGGTAATTATAACCCTGTTGTTGACACTAACGATTAATAATTGATCAAGAGTTACACACGATAAATTGTCAATTTATCTCCCCACAAAAGTGCTGGGTTGCACAGCTCTGTGTCCCTCTCCCGCTCCGGGCATTTCCCGTGAAGAGTGAGGTGTTGGGCGGGCAGATACCTCACCTCAGTTCTTTAGCAATATTGGAAGGAACTTGTTTTCAGCTCTGTGTAGAACAGCGTGACTTTGGGCCACTTTTAGGAAGACGTTTCCTTATGATCTTGGAGACGGATTTAAACAAACAGACTGAAAATTCTTCCTCGTTCCTTTTACCTGGGATTGCAGAACAGGCCATTTCATAACTCACTTTGAATTAGATCGCCAGTGCAGTCCTGCTGGAGCCTTCATCTCTACCTTTCTTAGAAAGAACGTTCTGCCCTCCCTGCAGGAAACACCAGCCTGTTCCCTGCTGACAGGCAGAGGACCGAGGTCCTTGCCGAGAGGTCGGGTGGTGAAAAAGGACACAGTAAAAGTACACACCGTGGGTCTGAACCCCAAAACTAGACTCACAAGCACAGCCTTTCTGACCTCCCAGTACCTGAGGTCCAACTGATCGTAGGTGCCAAGTGCCCGGGCCCCTAACGAGAGAAAGGGGAGTTTTCACTATGACCAATAGAAAGACATTTTCTGCAGCTGGAAAATTATATTGTCATAGATTACTTCTCCTTAAAATAAGCCTTTAAAATATCTGTAGGGATTTGTCACTTGTGTAAAGGTTTAAAAATACATCAAAGGGACATCTCCCCCTCGTGATTTGTAGAAATTCAGATCATGTTAATCGCAATATCCAGGTATCACAGGCACTTCATGCATAGTGTTCCCAAGATCACCTCTTGGGCGAACACATTTTAAAAACGTTTTAAATGCTGTTTTTGTAAAAGTGGCTTAAAAACACATATGTACCCTCTACCTTTAATTTGGATTTTAACTTAACGTTTTCCTTGGGATTACTCTAAAAAAAAAAGTATATGGCAATAATCATTGTGTATTTCAAAAGGCTTGCCTCTGACTAGATCATAAATTGGTTTGAAATGATTTTTCCCAAACTTATGTCTCTGTTCCTACATTGCTACTTTAGTGTGCATTTATTGGATGACTTTAAATAGAGTATACTGTACTTTAGACTCTTTAATGAATATTTAAATGTAAGTGGACTTGACCCCACAAAGCAAGGTGACTGTCCCATCCCTGCACCTCTGGGGCTGCAGACCTCTGATCCACTCAGCCAGACACTGAAGGGCAAGCTGGGACACTCTCCGCCTTGGGGAGATCCAGGCAGCAGCAAGGGGTCCAGGAGGCCGGGTTCCAGGCTGTCCCACGGGACCCTCTCTCCCTGTCCGCTCTGGCCTCTCCAGCCTCCCTGTAGGTGGAGGTGGATGAAGTTCTTTTCAAGTTTCAAAGTCAGTGTGGGGCAGCTTTGCAGAAACAATAACACTTTCCTTGGGAACAAACGTTGACATTTGACGTCATAGGAGGCAGTGAGCACCGATCCCTGGAAGTGCTAATCCTGATAATCAGCTCTAAGGAAGCTGCAGGGCCACAGAGGGTAGAGGGACTGTGAGGCCTGCGCAGGTTGGGCCAAGAGTAGGAGCCGCCCAGGCCTGTTCTGCAGCCCTCAGTGCCTGGCCTGGGGCTCTCGTTATCAACACCCCCCTCCCCACAAATCACTTAAGTTTTTAAAGCAAGAGTAACCCTGGCATCAGCACCCCTCCGACCCACCAGGACTCATAAATCTCACAGTTCTTCTGAAAAGACCCCTCCACACACCTGCAGGTTTCATGTTCTCCGTGTATATCTAAAAATCAAGTTCTCTAGAAAGAAATTCAGGTCATGAGGCAGGTGGGCACGTTTCGAAAACCTTCAGTCCTTGTCCAGTGTATAAATATCAAAGCAGTTTCATGAGCCTTGGCTGGTCTCCGCTGCCCTGAGCACTCCCCAGCTGAAATGTGCACCCCGTAGGAGTCCGAGGAGTGGGGACAGAAAGGGCCCAGATTGCTGGTCCAGGTAAAGCAGTCTTCCCTGTTGCAGAGGAGACGGCTGCTACTCAGGCTTCAATTTCTGAGCATCTGCAGATCAGCTGGGGCCTGGGGTCCCCACCCCGCACCCTCCGTTCCTCTCAGAGAAAATGTGCCTTCCATGCTACATCCTCATTAGAGCTGTCTTCCAGTGCTGCATTTGTTAAACGTTGCTAACTTTCACTCTCTCTGCTGAAGCCCTAAAAAGTCACATTATATTGCAGCATTACATTTAACAGAGATACTGCCGTTATGTGCATTTTACTCCCCACAGATTCAAGAAATATAGCTAATACTAACAGACTACTTGATCCCTTGATACCACAATGTAAGCATCTTCTTGGAGGGGAAAATCATGATCTCCATGGAAATTCTAAGAAGGTTTTGTGTCTGAAACCAAAACCAGAAAACGCACTGGAAGCTCCGTCTTCCTTCCAGACTTCCATTTGTTGTCTGCCAGACACACTGCTCAGGGTGGCAGGGGGCCATGTGAAAGCGCTTCCCTCCTGCCAACAGATAGCTCAGCTCCAACACTGCCACTTCTATTGCTGGGGGAGGCAGAAAGGAGAGAAAAAAGAGGAGAGAGAAGAAAGGCTCTGCACCCCAGAGGTTTACGTTATGTCTGACCTCCAAATGCCTGCGTATTTAAAGCCAACAGAATGCATAAGGAGGACTGGAAAACGGAAACCTCCTCTTCATCTGTCCTCTCAGGTCCGCACAGCCGCCCTTCCCGTCCAGCCTCCAGCTAACAGGCCCCTGGCTTTGCTCAAGTACCCAAGATTACTTTCAAATACCCTTCCTAACAAGACCCCAGCAAGAGGCCACTAATTTCTATGGCACAAAAAGCCACTGGAGAGAGATCCGTTTGTCAATATCAACCGGCCAGCAATTTCCCATCCTCAGACACATCGGCCTATCGGAGCTGGCAGATGTTTAGACAAGATTTTATAAATCGTTCAATCTCAGCCCATAATGAACCCCAACTGACCATTCCAAAGCAGCTCAAAGCACCAGAGGCCGCCCCCGCTGGGATCCAATAACCTCTCAGCCCACACCGTTATTAATCACGGCATAAAATAGGTGAACCTCTTGAAAAATAAGTGTATGATTGATTAAAGGGCAATCTAAGAAGCCATTATTCTTGTTTTATAACCATAAGTTATATTCACTCAATTTATCTTTGGAGAGGAAATAAATGATCATTCATTTCTTTTCTGGAATTACAGTATATGGATGGCCATATAATTTTGCTGAAAATTAAAGCGACAGAGTTGCAGCTTTTATGATTCCAATCAGAGGACGCACTCCTTGACTGCAAATTTTAGACTTGTCCTGTACTTGAGCAGCAGCAAGGGCACTGAAGACACAGTCATTTTAGGCGCTTTAAACTTTTCTTTGTGGGGGAGTTGGGGGAGTAAGGGTAAGCCCCTCTGAAGGGACGCCCCCCCCCCCCGCTCTGCCCACTGTGAAAAGGAGGGTGAAGGTCCGTCCTCCTAGGGGCACAACTCTCTCTCCATCACCAGGATCATAACACTTCCTCAGTTCACTCTTCTGAGTCCCAAACCAGCATCACAAATAAATATAAAATGCACAAGAGTGTCAGATTGTTTTATTTCCAAGTTTTAAAAATTTACACTAACAAGGAATTTGCATATTCAGAAAACAAAAAAATTACTTTTTGCAATACATTTGTATATAAATAATCTAGAACCACATGTATCTTCTTCCTATTGTGTATATCTCTCCGTCTGCCTTTCCCCCCCTATATAAGCAGGACAAGAAAGGAGAGTTTATTTCACACAACTTTTCATTAAAAAGGTGAGTGGAGCTCAGCAGAGGATCCCAGCATGAGGGCTTCAGACTCCAATGTCTCCTAGACAAACGAGCCCCAAACACCATATCATTGTAGACTAGTCTGTGTTTATTTACAATTTAAGATATAAATTAGTAAAGAATTCATGTTAAACAACCAACAAAGATTGTATAACCAGCAATGTTCAAATAAAAACCAAGCAGAATTTATTTACAAAAAGTTTAGATTCCATTGCAATAGAACTTGCATAAATTACTAGAAGCTTTATATCATTATAAAAATAAATATCAAATTTGCTTCCACTTGTGAAGTACTCAAGTTCTTCAATCACGTTTTATTTCTACTGTGTACATCTTTTACAAATAAATTTTACAGTAAATTCTATCACACCTATAGAATATATACCGTGGCAATGAAGTGATCAATTCAAGATATCCTGAGAAAAAACAGATTGTTTTCAAAAGTCACACGTACATGGGGGAAGCTATACTAGGCGACAAATTCACATATGTCCACAACAGTGTGTTGCAATCCTTGGGATCCGTGGCTGACAGTGCTGTGTGTGTCCTTCGCTTTTACAGTGGCACAGATGTGGTCCGCTCTAGAGATCTGGTTTTTGTATCTGTATTTATGAGAGCTTGGGAAGACAGAATGGCCTGCTGACTTTTTTTTTTTTTCCAAAGCAATTGTGACACCTACCTGTGGACCAAGGAAAAAACCAAATCATCCCAAATCCTTCAGCCCCACCTCTTTCCCCTCACAAAGATCTGGGATTAACAAATTTGCCTGCTTGTGAAGGAAAGCATTTTAAAGGGCTCTGCTGTGAGCCGGAGAAGGGCAGGTCCTGTCTAGGCCGAGGGCAGGCCTGGTGAAAGACCATGCACAGCTTCCGTGTCTCCTCCTTTTCCTCTGTGAACATCTAGAAAAGGGCTCGGAAACGGAGTTTTGGTAGCATTCCCTCCTCGAAGCAGGTGTCTGCTACATTTCTAGCACAGTGAAAACTGTTCCAAAGGACACACAAATGCCCAGATTTTAACAATCTATTTTTTCAAATCGAAAACAATAGCTGTGTTGTAATGTATACTCCAGTATACTGATTTTTTGAAGCAGAATTTGAGCAGAAGAGGGAATCCATAGAAACCCACACCCACCAAAGGGAAAAAGACCACAGGAGGCTGTTGCTCTATCCTCCAACCTCAGAACAAGAAACACGGCAGACAACGCTGTCAGCAAGCTGACCACCAGCGCCTCCGGTCGGTCGGGGCAGAGCCACACTGGGTGCCCACTTACTTGCACTGCGGGCTCCTCCGCCCTTCTATAGGTAGGGCTGGACGCCCACGCCCACCGCCGCGCAGCCCTCGCCGGCATCTGTGGGGGAGGGGCAGCGAGTGAGAACTGGACCCGAAGCCAGGCGCGGTGCGGAGCCCGCACCGCCTGGGACCCAGGGCTGGCATGGACCCCGTCTGCAAAGTTCTGGCTCTGTCCCTGAGCTCCTTGCTTTCCTCCCCCCTTGAACCCTGAATCACTCACAGCAGAGGTAACCCAGGAAAGGAAGAGAGAAGGGGAACGCGATTATGTGTGAAGGCAGCAGGCCTCCAGAGCAACTGAGAACGCCTCCTCTCCTCCCAGGCAAAGGCAGGGGGCTCGGCTGGGCCCCCACTTCAGCCACCGGGCAGGGAGCCGCGCTATAACTGCCATTCCGTGGCAAGGCGTGCTTGGCAAAACCCAAGCAGTTATGATGATCGTATTAATCATCAATTAAATAAAGAGTAAGTAATCACAGGGTAGCACTACAAGGCGGGCTGCTGAGTCCCCTTCACTCTCAGCCCTGCTTCTCCAACTCCTTCCTGCCTAATTCTCCGGCCCACCACTAGCTCCTCGGGTCTCTTCCCCGGCCCGCTGCCCCAGGCCCCCAGCCGTGCTCCGTCCCTACGCTCCTGCCCCGAGGCCCGGTGATTCTCATTTTTTCCCCCTACCCCTGCATTCCCTTCACCCCGTCCATCTTTGAAGCTTTGATATTAACCATTTTTACATAAAAGGGTTATTTCAATTTATAACTGTCCAAATGGTATTAAGAACATTATGTGATAGTTTGGAAGAACTACTGATCACAATCAGTTACAGTTCCACCAGTATCTTATTACATCAACATGTGGTAATTCGGGTACCATTGTTCAGGTGGAAAATATACCCTGGGTCAAAATAAATTGTTACCTTTTACTGTACTTGCTGAGAAATGCTATTTTGTTACAGACTGAATCCATGGTAAGTCTCTATCAGTCTACATGCTAGAGAAACAGACTTAGC
>NW_022900913.1:1470641-1471819 GCF_012274545.1 Fukomys damarensis
GGCAAGCGCGTCTCCCGGCGGGCAGGCGGCCCGGGTATCCGCGGGCCGGGTCCTCCCTCCCCGCCTGGGGAGAAGCTCCGACTCTCGCCGAGGCCCTGCTCACCTTCGTCCTCCGCCGAGGTCTCCGTGCCCTCCTGGGTCTTGTCCGGACTCTCGTCTTTGCTCCTCGCCGCGTCGCCGTCCTCCTCGTCCTCGTCCTCGCTTTTGTTCCTCGGGGCCCAGGTCATCTTGTTCTCCTTCTTGAGCCGCCGGCGCGCGTTGGCGAACCAGGTGGAGACCTGCGTGAGGGTCATCTTGGTGATGATGGCCAGCATGATCTTCTCGCCCTTGGTGGGGTAGGGGTTCTTGCGGTGCTCCTGCAGCCAGGCCTTCAGCGTGGCCGTGGCGTCACGCGTGGCGTTCTTGCGGTACGCCGGGTCGTTGAGCTGGTAAGGGTAGGCCGCGCTGCCATACGGGTGGTAGCTGATGGCGCCGGTCATCCCGGTCGTGTGAGCATCGTAGGGCGCGCCCTGCAACAGAAGGCAGCGCAGGAGTGGGTGGTCGGGGACCGGATGCCTGCACCCCCGAGGCGACCCTGCCTCTCACCCGCCTTTCAGCCCCTGGGTCTCCCGCGCTCCGGCCGCGCTGCCCTTAGCAGAAGAGCAAGAAAAAGCAGCAGGTAACTTAGGGCCAGTTGTTGGTCACAAAAAGCACTGCGGTTTTATTCCCGAATTTGCGAACTATTTCAGTTTTCTAAAACCACACATTTTTCCCTAGATGTTGGGAGATGCGCATGCAATGTACACAAGCACACGCGCCGCGCTCGGGCCTCCAGGTACTTTCTTGATATCTAAATTTTCCCGGAAGCTTGCAGGGCCGCCCCCCCCTCCCCCTGCCCGCCCTTATGTGGTTAAAAAAAAAACACTCCAGAGCCCCCCTCCGCTATTCACCGCTCTAAAGCTCTCTAAATCCAATTTGCAACTCAGAAGCCAGTCACCGTTTCGAATTCTTCAAATACGCGGTAATTAGCATTTTAATTCATGCTTTAACGTTTAAATTCAAGACGTTTGCAGCCTTCGCCTCGGCCTCCGCCACTCCGCTGCTGGCCCTGGAATTCCAGCGAGGCAGCAACCCTAGCCGCCCCACTGCCCGGGCTGTGCTGCAGGGCCGAGCCGCTTCGGGCGCACCGGGGACTCCGG
>NW_022900913.1:1473469-1473990 GCF_012274545.1 Fukomys damarensis
CGGCCGCCTCACTTTGTGGCCGCCCGTAGGGCCTGGCGACGAGGCTCCGGCCCCCAAGTCGCAGGAGGACGTCGGGCCCTGTGCTGGACCCTCCGGGAACTCGCTGCCCGGGCTTCGCCTGGAAAACGCCACCCCCAAAAGAGTTCTGTTTTCTTTGGCTGTAATAAGTTGACGCCTCCTTCGGACTGGGGGAAGATGGTGGCCTGAAGAGCCTCCTTTGGCCTGAAACTCTTCGCTGCCGCCTCGGGAAGGGAGGAGAGCTGGCCTCGCGCGGTCGCATCACAGGTGGCTCAGGTAACCTGCGCTTTGCTCGGAAGGCGCGTCGCGGGTCCCAGGCAGAAGGTTGGCGGCCCCTCGGGACCCTGGTCCCTGAATCCCTCCACCCGTGTCGACGCTTCGCGCCTCTTTCTCCCGGGGCTGGCAGGAGAGGGCGTCTGGCGACCGGGCCTGATGGGGTCACCAGTGGGGGAAGCGCCGAGCGGGCCTGTGTGGGCTGGCCCCGGGTGGGCGCCCACCCAACA
>NW_022900913.1:1474185-1475849 GCF_012274545.1 Fukomys damarensis
TGGAGCCCCGGCCTGCAGCCTCCCCTTCATCCCACGGGTCTGCAGCTGGCGGGGGCCCTGGTGATCTCTGGTCGCTGTAAGCCGCCCAGGGCTCCTCGTGGGTCGTAGCTGCGGCGCGGGAGCGCGGGCTCGGGCTGTGTGGGCGGGCTGCCTTTTCCCGTCCTCGGGTCCAGAGAACGGGTTGTGAACTACCGCCTGGAGCTTGAGGAGGACCCCCCTCCTCCTTGGGCGGGCTGGCGGGAGTCGTCCCGGTAGGCAAGTCCGGGTTCTTTACCCACCCTGGCTCCACCCGCTCCTAGCGTTGCCCCCTCCCACCCCAGGCTGGGAGGGTCCAGCTGCCCGCCTCCCGGTGCCGGGGTCCTACTTCGGGTATCCTAATTCATTGCAGAGAAGATGCTTTAACCCAATTCCTACAGAGCCAAGAGCGGGAGGGAGGGTAGAGACCAGGCAGACAGCCCACACCCGGCAGCCAGGTGGAGCCCACTCCGGCAGAGTTGGGTTCCTGGGAAGGAGGCCTCCAGGAAGAGACCCCAGATGCGAGGCTCTGTGCTGAGGTAACGCAGCCCTAGATCGCACAGCCAGCATCCAGTTGACTTCCAGTCGCACAGCTCTAAGTTGGAAGTGGGGGTGGCTCTAATTTTTGTCACCAGGGAGCCAGGCCTCCATTTCCAGTACGGTTTAGGCGGTTGTGTCATTAGCACCGGAGCTCCTCCCCTTCTGCCTTCCCGACCCTCCCCGCTGGCCTCAGGCTGGGACACTACTGCAAACACACCCCAGTGTGGCTCTGCAGCTCGTGCCTAGACCCGGTCGATTTTGACATCAATCAGGGATATAACCAGACCTTCACACGTGACCGACCCGCCGTCCCTGCCCGCTCTGTGCTGCCAAGGGGAGGCCGCTTCCCTTCCGCTGTTTTCCCCCAGCAATTACACTCCTCCGCTGAAATCTAAATTTTCCATACTGCTGCCTGTTCCTAATAAAAACCGTCTACCTTGCGCTGTTAAGCAGTCGAATCGTACTACATGCCGTTTTTATTGGTAGTGACTGTAACAAATTAAAATGCCTACGCAGGAACATTAACACTACTCCTCGGTGTTACCGGGATAGATAAACTCCGTTTCGCATTGCAGCTCCTTGGTGCTTGAAAAATCACTTTTCCTCTGCTTAGGTGAAAGGTGACTTGGTTTTAAGACGAGCTTTGCAAAACAATGAGGGAGAAAGCAGGCCGCAGATAGGAGGTCGCGGCCTGCGAGGTGGCTGTCGTGTCCTCTGAGAGTGGAGGCTGCTCCGGGAGCAGAGGGGACCTTGCTGCCCGGCTGCGGCACTAAGGCCGAGAGGGGTGTTCGGGCAGGTGACGTCCCGGCGCCTGCCTCGGCCTCCGGGCTGGAATGAGGGGCGCAGAGGCGCGTGGGGGAGCAGAGACGGCTTGGGGGTGCGATCCCTTGCGACCATTAGTGGGTTCGGGTCTGCTGCGGATCCCACCCGGGCTCCCCTGCGTGCACTACAATTCTAAAAGGAAAGTTAACACCGTCACTTTTTCTCTCATCCGCAGTGGCCGAGCCTTGGAACAGGTCACAGACGTGCAGGGTGCGGCGAACCGGGTTTTCCTGCGAGGCCAGACTCGCGGCCCCGGGTGCTGGGCCTTCCTGGGGAGGCAGAGGCCG
>NW_022900913.1:1476090-1507730 GCF_012274545.1 Fukomys damarensis
CCTCTGGGCCTGGCGCTGTCCCCGCCACCAGCGCGCGGCAGAGACCTGCCCCTGGCCACGCAGGACTCTCGCGGGAGAAGGAAGACACCAGCAGGGCCTTTCAACCGGGCCGCTCATAACCGCGTCTCTTTATTACCCTGGCCTTCCGCACAGTGTGAGCTCGGTGAAGATGGAGCCATCATTTTGGGTGTGTAATTTTTGTGGGCAGTTGCGGTTAAGTCGGCACATTTTGCTCCGGTTCCCTTTAATGAGGGAACGTGGAAGCCGTAAGTGGCTTCAGTGTATCAAGCGGCACTTACACCGTAACCAGCGATGTAACTAGCGCTGCTCCTTCCCGGACTTTCCGGCCTGCGAGGAGCAGCAAGGACGAAAGGGGCAGCGGAGAGAGACGTGGCTTTGCAGTTTGCTTTCTTTTTCTTAAAACTGAAATCCCTCGTTAGAAATCGCACAGAATCTGCCCAGTGGCAGCGTGTCCGCAGCCCCTCCTACGAGGACGTCTGAATGAATCTCATCTGCATCGCTGCTTCTAGAAGGCTCCCAAGTGCGTCCGCCCGAAGCCGAAGGCTCCCAGCAAAGCCAGCGCTCTGGAGCTCGGTGCGCCGAGGGGCCCGCAAGCTGGTGGCCAGCGGGGCCCTGCCTTCTCCCCAGGACTGCGAGGCCTGGGAGGGCCGGGGCGCTCCTCGGGCAGCGGCCCACTGGAGAAGCGAGCCCCGGGTGGACGTTTGGCTCCTGGATCCCTCCGCCCCAGGCAGCTCGCTTTTTCAACCCTAACCACACGCGTCAGGGTAACCAGCCCTTCCCAGGTCAGCTGTGTCATTCCTCATTGCTAACCTACCGCTCCGGGTTTCCTGCTGTGGCAGCGCAACTGTCGCCCTCCCGCAGGTGCCTGCCTGCCCCGCCCGTTTCTGCACCAAGCAGGGTGGAGAACCCGCGGCCCTCGCGATGATCTTGGGGCGCTGGCTGCACCCTTCATAGGCTGCGGTCTCTCAGCGGCAGCGGAGGAGGGAGCGAGCAGAAAGGCTGCAAAGCAGACATTACTTGAAAGGATGGGGATTCCGGGAGACCGTTTAGGAACAGGCAGCCGGGCCGGTTCCAGGCGGGTAGTATTTGAAGAGTAGGCCGGTCCTTGCCTTGAAGCCCTTGCCGGTCACTTTTGCCCTGCACTGCAGCAGGCCGGCCCCACACTGCAGAGCTCCCCGCGGGCTGCAGTGGGCAGGTGGAGTCCTCGGAATTTTGTTTTGTTTTGTAAAAATGTTTCTGCAAGACCGACCCTGGGAGAACATAGCTCTGCGCCCCTAGCTCTTCTGCATTCCTGCTTCCAGATGCCAGAGCGCACCTCAGTGCCGACCAGCACACCCCTGCTGTGGCACCGCGGGGTCACCCCCAGCAGGTAGGCCAGACCCCTGCTCTGGAGGGGACCCTGGATCCCCTGTGAGCAGTCACGCCCTGAGGAGCGTTTGTCTTGGCCCCGTGTCACTGGGTCTCCTCTTAACTCGGTGTGGGTGCCCAAAAACACCTGCCCTGCCCTCCGTGGGCTGGGAGTCGTGGTCCCTCAGGGTAGAGGAGGATTGTTTTTTGTTTCTTTTTAAACATAGCCTGTGGTGCAGAAATGTTTTTAAAAGAATAAATCTGTGTTGAAAATAAAACCTTCAGCAGGCCCCACAGCAACTGCTGACAGGGACTGGGGAGCACAGGGAAGGACACTGTAGAGTCACAAGTTCCGTGGAGGAGGAAAAGCCATGGCTGGACCCTCCCCACTGGGCTCACTCGTGCTGGGGGACCTCCTCGTGCAGAGCCTGCACCCAGGCTGTGACAGGTTCAGGTTACGGTGGAGAAATCAGGGAAGCATTCAACGCACTGGAGAGAGTTTGAGTTGGAGCTGCCACCCCCAGCCGTCCCTCACCTGCTGCCCACTGCAGGGAAGAGGCTCTTGGGTGGGGGCACTGCTTCTGGTGGCATTGGGCCACCGTACGCAGTGCAGACAGGAGGGTGCCTACCTCCAGGCCTGGTTTGGTTGGCGTGGAGGGGCCCCCAGAGCCCATGTCCATGGGAAGAAGTCCTGAGGGCAGGAGGTGAGGGAGGACACAGAGAAGGTGGCCCCAGGTGAGATTTGAAAGGCAGTGTTCTGCTTCTCCGTGCAGGTGGGGGCTGGCCGGAGAGCCTGGTGCCACAGAGGGCAGAGAGCTCGGCTCTGTTCCCAAGGTTGTTTGTGAAATAGTCATGTGGAACTGCAGCAGTTCTTTCCTGTGGTACTGTAGGGATTAAAATGAAGCACTGTTAGCCGGCTGTGTGGTGGCCCCCTGTAATCCCAGCACTCAGGAGGCTGAGGCAGGAGGAGTGCCACGAGTTCTGTACCAGCCTGATGTACACAGTGAGACCCCATCAAAAGGAAAAAGCAAACAAGTGCTAGCTTTTAAAAGAAATATCATAAATGCAGGAGTATAACATGCTAGTTTGGGACAACTTGATTGAAGATAGCACTTTCTTAAAAATCAGCATTTAATATTTTCTCCTCTCTCCATTCCTCCACCATTACAAACTCGGGCCCTGAAGGTTAAGGCCAGGGACGCCAGTGGCCACGTGCTAGGCTGGGAGCTGCACACTCTCACACTGCACACGCTTCTCTTTGTTCACTGCGAAGGACTTCAGGTGAGCGTATCTGGGAGGGTCGGCTATAGATCAGAGCCAGGACTACAGAGAGGTAGGGAGATGGGGAAGGGGCCAGGGAGGCAGGGAGGCCTTGCTGGGCCCTGGTCCCAGGCCTTCCCTCCTCAGCGCCTCTGTTGTCTGGCAGATGGGGTGCAGTGTTCCTGGCCCCTCCCTGCAGCTGCAGAATCGGATCTCCACACGCAGTGGGTGAGGTCTCAGGGCCTGGCTTGCTTGGGAGTTGCCAGACCTTCCGTCTTCACTCCACTGTGGCACCTGTCACAGGAGGCAGAGTGCAGGGGGCTGGGCCTGCACCAGCACTGCTCAGGCTTCCCTTCTCACAGAGCTGAAGCTCTTCAGGGCCTGGTCAGCCTGCTGCTCCCCACTCCCTGAACTGGGCACCCTGGCCACTCACCCTCCCACACACATCGGGCCCCTCTCAAGCCTCTCCTTGGCTCAAAAGTCCTGTTCCAGGCCCTTCTGCTCTGCACCCTACCTCGGAGCCAGTTGGCTACAGACTGAAGCCTCTACAAACCACGAACCGATGTAAATTTCTCCTTAGGGTTGTGGCTGTCGAGTGCTGTGTCCCAGCCACAAACCAGTGGCCGTGGCCACCACAAGAAAGCTGTCCGTCCGAGCATATCACTCCCTGGTAGCCCAAAGTTTTAAGAGCAACAGATACAGACATCTAAAATAACATTTAATTCTAAAAATAAATTCCTGGCTTGCAGTCAGCCCACACCTGTGCGCTGGAGGACAGGGACCCCCCAATCTTCCTGACCCAGCATGCGGCTGTGAGCCGAGTGAGCAGGGAGGCACAGTTGACCCTAGCAAAAGGGAACGTAGAGCAAACCAAGCTTGGAGGTATTTGCAGTAGAAGCTGCAGAGTGGGCCGTGTTATAGATGCCAGTCGGAAGAGTGATTTAGGCCTGGCAAGGCTTTCGTGGCCATACATGAGGTTATTCTAAAGTATATGGAAAAACAAAGGTCTCAGAAGAGCTCGGCAAGGTTTTCAGCAGCAGGAGAGTGGGAGACTCAGCCGGCCTGACTCGGGGTGTAGTGTGGATGTAGACATGAGAGGATGGGGCTGGCGGTGTGGACATGTAGGCCAGCGGAGCAGAGCAGACAACCCAGGGACGACTGTGCTCATGGTCCCGCTAGGTATTTCCTGGGCTCTGGGTTGGAGCCCAGGTGTCACACCCCCAGGCTGGCGCTCCATCACTGGGCACGCCCAGCCCCATTTGTTTTTGCCCAAGAGTGGGAAAGAAGTTGGGGGGCCTCAGCCTTTTTTAGCAACCAGAGCTGGAACAAAGGGGCAACACTAAGACAAGTTTTACAAAAGTTTCTCCACACAGCCAGGCGTGGCAGAGGAGAGCCAGCCTCAGTCTTCTCCCAGAGGACAGGGCTTGGGGGCATTCACAGGTAAGAGCAGGGTGGCCTAGGGTGTGGGGTGGCAGAGGGGCAGAAGGGAGGCTGGTGGTGGACAGCAAGGGCCGCATGTCCCTGCAGCATGGTCCAGACAGAGCAGGGGCTGCAGCGCTGGGCGCTGGTGTGGAAGAAGTCACCAGATACCCTGAACAGCCCCATGCTTAGAGGCTCCCGGGCACCTGGATGCCCATCGCCTGCAGCGGAGGTGCCCAGCTTCCTGACCTCCAAAACGCGTGGTTTTTAAAGTCACCTAGAAGCAAGTAACTGAACACAACTGTGTCTCAGTTCCACATCTGTAGTGTTCCCTGTTCGCTAGCTGGACTCTGCTCCTGGAGAGGAGTTGCTTGGTGCGGGGTCTGTGCAGAGAGCCCACCAGCCCGGAGAGGCGCTCGCGGTCCAGCCTGGACTGGGCCTGTGGTTCTGCCGGTGGGTGGCACTGCCCTGCTGCATTCACCCTTCGGCCACTTGGCCTTCTGCATTGTTCCCGGTGCTAAGGCTATTTTGAAACAAACAAAAAGCAGTCAAACACTGCCTTGACCATGGAGGTACAGCCCTGATGACAACTTTTCATTCATCCTGGGTGGCGCCCTAGGAGTGGAACAGCCAGTCATCAGGTAAGGGTAGATTTAGATTTTTAAAACTGGGTTGCACTGTGATACCTCATAGATGCAAACAATGCACTCCATCGAGCCATCTCGACCCCTCCCGACCCTCCTGTCCTCGCAGAGCCTGCTTCTGCTGGTCTGCTGCCCTGACCTCTTCCCTCCCTCCTCCTCCATCCTTCTTCCTTCTTGCTTGCTTTCTTTCTCTTTCCCTCTTTCTCTTTCTTTTCCTTCTTTGCTTTTGGATTTTTTGATTCTGCATATTACTGAAAACATCACCTTGTCTTTCAGACTCTGGCTGACTTTGCCAAACACAACAATCTTCAGTTCTACCCATTGCCTGCAGCTAACACAACTCTGTTCTTTATGGCTGAGTGCTCCGGCTGTGCGCACCTTTCCTCTGTCCTCTCACCTGGGGACAGACACCTGCCTGATTCCCTAACCTGGGTATTCACTTTTGGAGAAGCTGCCAGGCTGTCCTGGGCTGCATCTTTCCCAGCACTGTGGCAGGACACCATCGTTGCCCTCTCACCGGCACTTGGCGTGGTTGGTCTTTCAGCTCGGGCCATCCTGGTGGGCATGAGGTCGGTTCCATCAGCACTTAGTTCCTCATCGTGGGGCCAGCCAGATGACTGTGTCTGTTTCACTGCTCCCAAATGCTATGGCATCTGAAGGCTAACTGCTCAGCTGCCCCTCCTGGGCTGGGACCTGGGAGATACAGCAGGCTCACCCTGCAGCACAACATTCACGGGCAGACCAGGCAACGCCAGGTGTGTGCCTGGCCACCCCTAAGTCCTCGGCCCGGAATTGGCCCCGGGGCTCAGAGCCAACAGCGAGTAGTCTACAGAGGCGGCCAAGTCACCAGGGCCCTGCCTGTACAGAGGGGACCAGGTGTAGGCTCAGCACCTGTGCCCCCAGGTCCCATGGGCTGCTCGCCCCTTGCCATCCTCCAGAGAAACCAATCAGTGCCAGGTCCCTTAGGGCACTGGCCTCTCCTTGGCACCTGTCACCTCGGCACTCAGCCCTACAGCCACATGCAGAGCACAGGGTGGATCCTGCAGCCAGGCTGACCCTCCCCAGTGACTCATGATGTCCACCTGCTTCCCTGCCAACTCTGTCCCCTCTTTGGCCTTTTAAAGCACTGTGCTGCTTTCCTTCTAATTTCCCTCAGAAGAGTTTTGTCACGCTCTGCCATGATGCTTTTTAAATACATGCCTCACAAAGACTTTCTCCCCATCTGTGGTTAGAATTCTCAATCTTTAAATCTTAGCCACAGAGTTGTTCAATAAGCAGAACTTTCATTTTTGATGAACTCTGGGTTACAAGATCTTTCCTTCTGCTATGTGTGTACATGTGTATTCTATTCAAGAAGTATTTGCCTATCCAAAGCCACAGACTTTCTCCAGTATGACTGACAGCAATTTTTAGGGTTTAACTATTCCTTTGGGCCTGTGAGACTATCACTTAGGGATATTTTGTTTAAGGCACGTGACAAGGGTTAGAGTTTATGTTCATTCCATACACTACCCCTTATTTTTATTTTATAAAATTATTTTGGAAGTTCCAAGTCTTTGCACATTTGAATTAGCTTTTCAGTTTCTCTGAAGGGCCTCCTCAAGTTCAATTGGCATTTAATTGATAACATATCAGTGTGTGGAGAATTACTCCCTTAAAAATATTGAATCATTTAATCCATAAAGATGGCATACATAAAGTCTTTGTTAAGTCATCTGAAACTTTTCTGAGGAATGCTTTATGGTTTAGTATACAGAATCTGAACATCCTTATTAAAGTTATTCTTCAGTCATTTATTCTATCATTTATTTGTTTATGCTTGTGTAAATGTTTTTGTTTTTGTTTTTTTGTACCAGGGATTGGAGTCGGGTACTTTTGCTTACAAGGCAGGCAGTGGAACCACTGAGCCAAATCCACAGCCCCTCTGTGGAAATGTATTTTTGCAATAATTTTTGAATCATTCCTTGTGAATACATGGGTGTACACATGATGTTTGTATGTTCGCCATGTGTTCTCTGGTGTGGCTAATATCAATTACTAGTTAGCTTATCTTGTCTGTAGATTTATAAAAAATGCTACATAAATGTCTATGTTGTGTGTGCATGGAGATTTTTTCTTCCCTGTCTGATCTGTCCACCACTCTCTGGGATGCCAGCATCCTTAGGGAATGGGATGTGGCGGCCTTGACCTGCCAGGCCTGGTGCCTGCTCCAACCCAGAGAGGCGTCCTGAGCGGTAAAGACGTTCCCTGCACTTGGCCACCTGGTGCTCTTACCACACACAGAGCTTCACTTTTCTGGGGAATTATTTTTCTCCATCTACTGAGATAAAAATTTTTTTCTATGTAAATCTACTTCCATAATGTATGACATTAGTCGATTTTCAAATGTTAAATTAACCTTGCATTCCTGGAATTGACCCCAGTTGGGTGTGGTTAAATTGCCATTTTACAGGCGAATGTCTCTTATGCACATAGAAACAAAAACTCTCCAATATAGGAGTGGATTGAGTTCAGTAATGTATTAAAGGATAACATACGATGCATAAATGGGTTTATTGTTGGAATTTTGCAAAATCAGTCAATGTAATTTACCATATTAGCTGAATAAAGGAGAAAAATCTAATGACGATTTCAGTTGATGCTTTTGACAAAATGTACAACTTCTTCAATAAGAACACTCAGGAAACAAGTAGGGTGGAATTTCCCAGCTTTCTAGGATGGGCCATCTACAGCGACACCATTGTTGATCATGAAACTGGATGCTTGTCAAGTCTGAGAGCAAAGCAAGGATGCCCTCTTCTGTGTGGACCTGGAGCAGAGCCGTAGTGAACAAACCAGGTTCAGAAAGGTTTCCTAGATACTGCAGCCATCTATGCAGAATCCTAAGGAGTCTACAAACGTCTCCTTGGATTGATCTGTCAGTACAGCATGGTCATCGGATACAAAGCTCACGGTTGAAAAAGATCTATTATATTTCTATGAAATGGCAACACATAATAGGGACATTTAAATTTTAAATGGCAATTACAATATTGTCAAAAATATTAAAATAGTAGGAATAAATTAAATCAATTGTGATGCATGAAAAGACTGAGAAACTACAGTAGTGTGGAGAGTAACTGAAGCAGATGAAATAGGCCGTGAGACAGTCCTGGATACCAGCTCGTGGCAGGAGGGGTGGCTTCCCAGTTGCTAGGCAGATCATGGGAGGTGAGTCCTACTCCAATAAGCTGTACTGTGGAAACCAATGGGTCAACTCTAAAGTTTACAGAAGACTACAATAGTAAACAATTTGAAGAACCAAGAACCAACTGGCGAGCTTATTACGGTTTCTTTCCTGGCTCTGAAATGGCACTGATTTACCCAGTCTGACACTGGGGAAGGTAGAGGAGGGATTAGAACAGAACCGGAGCCCAAGAGAGACCCACACATCATGGCCACTTCCTGTGGCATAAATGGGCTGGTGCCAGAGCAAGTCAATATCCATGTGTGAGAAGCAGGTTATCACGCTCCTAGCTTGCGCACCTACAGAGTTGCAGTGGCCTCTCTGTCCACAAACCCTTCTGTTTGTGAACAGTTTGTTTCACAAAGAGAAGCATTTGGCAACGTTTTCTTTTGGTGTGCAAACTGCACGGGGTGACAAACAGGACTGAGGCCACCCTCCCTGTGCTCACATGAATGTGGCTATCTTTTCCAGAACTGTGGAATGGATCACGTTTGTGAACTGAAAGTACCACTGTGTTTTTCAGTGGGTTGTACATCCAAATGTCAAACCAAAACTGTAAAACATCTAGGAAAATACACAAGTAAAACTTTACAACTTTGAAATATGCAACTTCTTTTTGGACCCAAACAAGACTACTATAAAAGGAAAATGGCATAACTTGATTTCAGAAAAATTCTCTGAATGGAAAATAAAACAAAAAGGCCGGCCACAGTAAAGACATATAATTATATGCAAAAACATAGTACTCTAGTATATAGTATAATTTTGATATAGTATATAGCTATTATATCATTGTTACCAAATCTCACACTTAGTGTCTGACCTAAGTGCTTTTTATGCATTTAAATTATCACAGTTAATAAATTTATACTTACAAATGTGTTGACTGAAATTATAAAATAATGTTCAAACACTCATTGAAGAGTTTATATTTGTGTCACTGTAATTCCCTACAAAATCCTTGCCAAAAGTTGAGTCATGAATCACCCTAATCTTCTCCACATTGACAGGTGATGAGTGATCACCACTTTTCTTCTAACTCTCCCTTATTTTCCTTACGTTTGGGCAGGACCTCATCGCACAGACTCACCTCTCAGCCTCTGCTTCTCTGCCCTGCCACCCCTGCTGTGCCTTTGCTGCTATTGTCCATTTGAGTGTATATTTCTGTCATTTATAAAAAGATCGTTATATTTCCTGATAGTAATACTGTTGTATAATATAAGTTAGGGTAATTTTCCTTCATGTTTTTGTTGTTTCAAGTCTGTTAAAATATCTTTTGGTTTAAATCAATTCTTGATTTTTACTAGTAGAATTTGTTGGTGTTTTATGGATTCTCTCTTTCTGACAGGCCAAATACACTATTTTTTTTAGAACTTGGAATAAGAAATATGTATATTTCTTATATTACCTATTGGGCTTTCATATTAACATCTTTATTCATTTGGGATTTAGTTGTAATGGTTCAGGTAACACTTATTAAATGAATGGCAAATTTCCTCAAAACTCTGTACATCACGAGTTAATAGGGCTGGGGATTTAGCTCAGTGGTTCTGCTGTCTGCCTTGCAAGCACAAGGACCTGAGTTCGATCCCTGGTACCCTGGTACCCACCCCAAAAAAGAGTTAATAAATATCTGTCTGGCTTTTCATTTGCTTGACTTTTATGAACCTGGGACTTGCAAAACTCTCACCTAAATGCTGCCAACCTCTATGCCGCTAGCCCTCCTTCCTCCCCATCCTGCACCCCAGAGACCCCCAGCTCTGGAACTGCTCTCCTGAAACCGGGCCACTCCTCCCTGCTCCCCACTCTCTCTGGTCCTCTCCCCTCACCTCCTGCAGTAGAGTTCCTGGAAATAAGTTTTGAGCTTTGAAAAATCAGATAATACATTCATCTTTACCCCACAGTTCTGTTGATAACTGACAAGCATTAGAATTCGAGAATGAAAATTTTCCTTCTGAATTTTAAAAAGTCTCTTTTGATTCCAGAGTAATTCTGGACTTACAGAGATTCTAGCGAATTCAGAGCAGAGGTCGCAGAGCCTGCTGTACACCATCACCCACAGCCCCACTGCGCTGCCTTGTGTCTCCAGGCAGGATGTCACAGCCCACTGCCTCACACCACCGTGCCACCTCCTCCTGCCCAGGGTCCTCCTCCTGCATCTGCGGTGCTGAATTCGTACTCCCTTTAATTTTTGGAATAAGCCCACCTGGGTCATAGTATCTTGCCCGCTTTTCAGTGCATTTGCTAGTTTGGTCAAATAACATTTTATTTAGAAACCTCCCACATCGTGTTTAGGAGATAAACCACGCACCTCCTCACCTGAAAGGAATGGACACTTGCTGTCTCACCTGGGTCTGGAAGGGCGACCAGGGTGCTGTGTCCTCAAGTGTTTGATTGGCTAGCCTGACATGAGCTGGCCCTGTGTTTGCTATATCAGCACTTTTTTTTTTTTTTTTTTTTTTTTTTTTTTGAGATAGGGTCTCACTCTGCAGCCCACACTGGCCTCAAACTCTCAGTGATCCTCCTGTCTCAGCCTCCTGAGTGCTGGTATTATAGGCATGCACCACCACACCAAGCTCAGTGTGGACATTTTTAGTAGCTGATTAAATTCCTTTTTCTTTTCTTAATATGACTATCACAGTCCACTCTTAGCTAAGTTAGGACTTGCAATCTTTTCTCATATTTTAGGTTCAATATTTTTGTCATTACATTTTAAGTGTCTACAGATATTCCTAATTTGTTTAATGACTGTTCAGACTGATGACCTGCTGCTTAGACTTGTGACACATCTTTTTTTCTGTTTTTGCAGTTTTGCACATCTTATTTATGGTATCTCCATGTCTTTTTGTGTACAGTACACCTGGTTTATACAGGGCTGTGATTTTTGCTGAATATACTGTACAGTACAGTGCTGTAGTTTTATGTTCTGTTACATATTACAGTGCTGCATGAAAGAGTTTTGTAAAATAAAAGCAAAGTCATCAGGTTGGAGTTTCCTTTGACCATTTGTTTGCTCTGAATATTGTAATGTATGTGCTCTGTACAATTCCTCGCCTGGTGATCACTTCATTCAATAACTACGTACAGGAACGGAAGTCCATCACTAAACAGGGGTCATCTGTACCCTAAACTGCCCATACTGGACCTCTCTGCGATGATCTATGACAAGCTTGCACTTTAAAATGGAGCACTTAGGCTATTAGCTATTGATAACACTTCGATTTTTTTCTATAAAGTTTATGTATCTTTTATTTATATTTATTTCCCCTTGCCTTATTTAGAGTAGATTTTTCCCCCTCATTTCCCTTTTATGCTAATTATTTGAAATTTACAGTTTATTTTGGTTTTTATAATGGTTTAAACATGGGCTTTGTTATGCATATTTAATTATTCACCAAATATATAAATTGTAAGGATTTCAGAAGGCTGAAACAGTAACTCAATCCTCTTGATTATGCTATATATTATACAAATATATAAATATCTGTAATGTCAAATAGTATATTTGCTTTTTCTTTTCTGTCTTCATTGTTTTTCTACACTGGGTAGATCCCACTGAGTATTGATCCCACCCAGAGGTTCTCTACCACTGAACTACAGTAGTCCCTTTACTTTCAGACTCAAAATCGTTCCCGAGGTCTGCTTGTAACTCAAGTTGGTCAGTGAAGGCTCAGGGTTTTCTACACAGCCTTCAAAGTCTATAGGCAGATCTCTGTCTTTAGGGAGACACTGGCCCCAGACTTTCTCAACCCCACACAGGAAAGGATGTTGTAATGTTCCTTCTAGAACTCTAAGATTAAATCTGTATCTGAAACCATCTGGAAGCACAAGTGGGTCATAACTCAAGACTTTGGTTGTAAGTTAAAACTAAAATTCCCGGTCATAACCCAAGTTGTTTGTGTGTCAGGCCAGGTGTAACCTGAGAGTTCACTGTACACTCTAGCTTCTTCTTTATTTTTTATTTTGAAACTGCACCTTGCAAATTGCCCAGGCTGGTCTGAACTTGTGACCCTCCTGCCTCTGCCTTCCCAATACCTGGAATAACAATTGTGAGTCACCTTTCCTGGCATATTTTTATTTTTAAATCTGCATGAATTATGTTATCCATGCTATTTGAGCTGAGTGTTGTTCCTTTTTTCTCTTTAATTTCTTCATCGTCCTTTTCCTCATCCTATATACTCTTTGTGTGTGTGTGTGTGTGTGTGTGTGTGTGTGTGTGTGTGTACCAGGGATCAAACTCAGGTCCTTGTGCTTGCAAAGCAGGCACCAGAACGACTGAGCTAACTCCCCTGCCCTCTTAGATACTTTTCATGGAGTACTTTCCTTCCTTTCTGGGTAAGATTTCCAAGAAGTTCATTCAGTGAAGTCATATTGATGTAGCACAGTTTTACCGTTTCTCTAGGCAGAGGATTTCGCTGTGCACACCCTGTAGCTCAGAGAGTTTTCTCTCGGCCTTGGAAGCTCCTCTCCCCCTCATTATCACCCCTGAGAAAGCAGCACTGGAGCATGGCCTCCTCTTCAGACAACTGGCCGGTTCCCTCTGCTTAGGAATTCTGTTAAGCTCATATTTATGTGTTTTGTGATGTTTCCATTTATGTTTATTTTTCTCTGTTTTGTGAGAATTCACTGGCTTTCCTGATTCTGAGAAATCATATTTTATTTTAATTGAGAGAGAAATTTTTGGCTCTCTCTTCAAATGCTGCCTCTCCTCTGAAGGTTTTTTTTCTTTCTGTATATTGAAAGAAATATATCCTAGAGCTTTCTTTTTTCTTTTCTTTTCCCTTCTGTCTTCCCCCTTCCCTCATTCCCTCCTCTCTCCCTCTCCCTCCCTCTCTCCCTTACTCCCTCCCTCCCTCCTCTGTCTCCCTCTCTCTCCATCTCCCTCCCTCCCTCCTTCTTTCTGTGGTACTGAGGATCAGACACAGGGCCCCCTACCAGTGAGCTGTGGGCCCAGCCCCATCTTTCCGGGGCATTGCAGGCGTCTCTCCCCCCTGTACTTCCTGCCCCTCCCTGCCTGTACTTGGGTGACTTTCCTTGGTCTCTCTCCCAGGCCCCAACTGGCAGTCACTGCTGGACACTGCAGTCCCAGCCCAAATCTCCAGGCTGCTCTCTGTGGTCCCTCTTTCATCTCGGGGGTCCAGTTCTCCAGCTCCCTGATGGGGCCACAGCATCACCGTCCTCTTCTGTGAGGAACTGGGGTCCCCAGGGCCACAGAGGTGAAGGGCAGGGTGAGTCTGATCCTGCCTGACTGGGGCCCACGTAACCAAAGGAGAGGAGGACACAGAGGCTACCGGGGATTCCCCAGGAGGACCCAGGCAAGCTGTGTCTCGGTGTCCAGGAGGTGTCCTGGCTCAGGGCCCCAGTGGGCTGGCCTTAGCAGCTAGCACCTCTTTTACTTCTGGGGATGATGGAGCTGCTGGAGGACATGGGAGTGGGACCTGCTTTGCGAGGGCCTCTGCAGTAGCTCAGTCTGTGATGTGGGGTAGGGAGCTGGGACCCGGATGAACTCTGCAGGGTGACCATGGTGACGGGGAGGGGTCTCCCACCATCCTCACTAAGCCCCTGTCTCTGGGGACCCTCTTCTCCTGCAGTGAGTGGCAGGGCCTGTGCTGCCTGGGGCTGCCCACACCAGAAGTCCACTGCCAGGCTCCTCCCGGCCTCGGTGGCCCCAGCTGAGAGCCTTGCCTTACTTGGATACATGTGCAAAAGAGTTTTGATTGACATTTTTGTTCAGACAGACCTGACCTGTGTGGGACTCACACTCACCCATCTTCTCCTTGGCCTAATACCCATTTCTAGTGAGTGTTGTGTTTGGCCTGGGTGTGTGTGTGTGTGTGTGTGTGTGTGTGTGTGTGTGTGTGTGTGTGATCATGTTTGTCTGCATCTTGGTTGTTGTCATCTTGGACTGATACTCACCGTCCCAGGAGTACTCACTGCACTCACACCTCCACAGCAGACGGTGCAGGTGACCTGTGTGTAGGGTTTACAGCTGAGGCCTCACTGACCACACAGCTGCTCGGTACAGCCTCCAGAAAGGGCTGTAGAACTCTGACCTCAAGCACAATGAATCTATGGATTACTCAGGAGAATATGATATCATAACAACGCTGGGCCTTTCTGCCTCTTCAGGTCTCTGATTTCCCTCAGCAGTGTTCTGTACTTTCTGCATAGGCAGGGCACATATTTTGTATTTTTATTCCTATGTGTAATTAATGGTTTCCATGCTACCGATAATATTTAAAGATTTTCATTTTCCAGTTGCTCACTGGTAGCAAAGAGATATGATTATTGAATGGTGGTTGGCCTTTTATCACATGATCTCCCTAAACTCATCTCCGAATTCTAGCAATTTCCATAGTCTCAGGAGGATTTTGCATCTATCAGATTATGTTGTATCTAAAAACAATTTTACTTCTACTACTGCACTGCGTAACTTCTGCTTCTTTCTCTTGTCTCACTGCACTGGAGAAAGCATTGAGCAATCTGCTCCCAGAAGTGGCTGGGGCCGATGCCCTCACTCTGTTCCACCCAAAGATGAGAATGCTCTTCTTCTCCACGAGGCAACTTATTAACTGCAGGCTCACAGGAGATGGTTTCATACAGCTGGCGATGCTCCCCTTTCCTAGTAAGTTAGGAGGTGAAGCTGCTTTGAGGAGATGCTGAATGTGTTAAATGCCTTTCTTCCATCTGCAGGATTGACGTAAGCATATTAGTCTTCTTGGTGAACTGTGTTAACTGGTTTTCAAATATTAAATTTGTCTTGAGTTTTGGGGATCAGTAATTCAGTAATAGCAGCTCTTCATATGACTGTTGATAATTTGTAAAAGGGTTATCTTTTTATTTATGGTGAATATTGACCTCTTTCTTTTCTTGTGACTTTTTGCTTGGATTTGGTAACTGGATACAAAGAAAGTTCCAACTTCACAAAATAAAGTAAGAAGTTGTTTTCTCCTCTATTTTCTGAAAAAAAAAATCATGTTATTACTTGATTCTTATGAAGTAACACAGGCTTGGAAATTTCTTTGTGGAAATGTCTTTAATTATAAATTTAATCTTTATATACTATTAAGATTTTTATTCATATATCTGGTATTTTCCAAAAATGTCTCCATGTTATGTAAATGTATAAAATGGCCTAGAGGTCTTTAAAACTATTCCTTCTGTAATGTCTGTGGGATCTGTAGTGATGCCTCCTCTTTTGTTCTTGATACCAGTAACTTATCTCTTTCTCACTTTTTTTCAGTCATCCACAAGTATATCAATTTTATTGATCTTTTCAAAACATGACCTTTTTATTTTATTGATTTTTCTCTATTTTATTATTTTCTCTATTATTGTTTTCATTTTTTATTGATCTCAGATCTATCTTTTACTGTTTTGCTTCCTCCTATTTTGATTTTACTTAGCTATATCTTTTCCTTCCCCTCCCTCCTTTCCTTCCTTCCTCTCTTCCTCCTTTTTAGCTTCTTAAAGTAGAAGTTTGGGATGCTGATTTTAAATTTTTTCTGATCCAATTATAAGCATTTAGTGTTATATATTTCCTTCTAAACTCAGGTTATAAGTTGAAGTCTGCAAAGTTTTCTATGCTGCATTTTGCATTTTTGATTTTATTAAATTTAACCTATGTTCTAGTGTCCCTTTGTTCTTGCTCTCTTATCTGATCCATTGGGTTTTTAAACATGCTTTGCTTAATTGCAGGTGCTTGGAAATTTCATAAGTGTATCTTATTATTTATCTCTGATTTAATGCACTTATGTCAGCGATCATTCCCTGTGTAATTTCAGCCCTTGTAAACTCATGGAAACTTATTCCAGGCTCCCCATGTTAACACTGTAGAAGGCTTTGGCCCTCTTGAGAGGGTATAGGCGCTGCTACTGTAAGACAGGGATTCTATCAATGTGATTTGTTGAGTTGGTTGGTGACACTGCTTGGGTTTTTCTCCTCTGTGCTGATTTTCAGCCCACTATTCTGCCAGTTGCTGAGAAAGGAGCTTTGATTTCACCACCTACACTTGAGGAAGTGTCATTTTCTCCCTTTGCTCTATTTTCCCCTTGCCTATTTTCTTTGCACTATTATTATATGTGTACAAATTCACACATTCACAGTTACTGGAGCTTTCATCATCATGAAATTTCCTCCGATATGCCCTTCTTCATGTATGACACCTCTAATTCTAACCTCCACCTTGGTACTTTAACTTTATTATGCTTAGGTTTGCATTGTACGTCTATTTCTGTCATTTCATTTTAATCTACCTGTTTTTATGTTAGAAACATATTTATTAAAGCTAGTTTATAGTTGGGTACTGCTTTTTTAAAATCAAATCTAATAATCTCTCCTTGTGCATTTGTTGCTTAGTTCATTACTTAATATAACTATTGCTCAATTTAACTATACCATATTGCTGTTTTTCAATCTGTTTTTCCTTGTATATATTTTTTATGTGTCTTTTTTAGTTCAAGGTTGTGTGGTTTTTATTTTTCCACATCACCATTATTATTTTATTTACCATGCCTCTTTTTAATTACTTTTAAGAATCTCTGTGCACCTTTAACTCAGTAGGACACATGTTTAAATATTATACCTCTGTATACATGAAGTAGGACCTTTATAAGAGTTTGTGCTTCATTTCTGGTTGCTTGACCTTTATTTATATGTATGATATAGACCTCGTAATACTTATGTTTCTGCTTTAGTCAACTATCTTTTTCAAAATTTGAAGTTGAGAAAGATAACCTTAATATTTATTTTGTATATTTGCTATTTCTGGATTCCTTGTTTTTGTAGATCCAAGGTCCCATTTAACTTTATTTTAAGCAGGAAGCATTTTTTATTCCTAAGAATTTTTAGTGCATGCATGTTGAGTTAAACTCTTTCAGATTTATTTACCTAGAAAACATTTTATTTTGTCTTACTTTTAAACAGTGTTTCCTGGGTACAGGACTGTAGCCTGGCATCCAGGCCTCACACAGGCCTCCCTGAGCATGTACCCTGCTGCCCTGTGCCTGCCTGTGGACTCCCTTTGTGCTGACCTTGACTGAGCCTTGTGAATTTCTTTCCTTTGTGTGTTCACAGTTTTCATCAGTTTGGGAGAATATCAAGTATTTTTTATTCATCTGTATTTTTGACTTGTGCCTCTGTTTAGGACTCAAACACTCCCCAACTGTGGTGTGATGCCCAGTAATTTCCCCCAGCATCCTCTTGGTGCTTCCCTTTGGGTACAGCATTTCATTAGATCTTTAAATTCCCTGATCTGTCTGTGTGCAGCACAGTGCTCCGTTTAACTTTTTGATGGCTGCCTTACACTCCATGCCATGAGACAGAGCTTTGTGACCCATTCACCCACTTCCTCAACCAAAGCCCTGTAGCTGTTTGTTGTGCTCAGTGGTTCTTTGCACATAGGTTGCACTTCTGCTCCTTACGAAACCTTACTTCTGTGGGACACAGTAGCCTAGGATCTCTGTGCTAAAAGGTATATGTGCTTTTAATTTAAAAATCGGTGCCAGATGAAAGTTTCCAAATAGTCTATCTAAAGATTTCCATTTGTTTTTGTAGAATTACACATAATTTACCCAAAACAGCTCAAACAATTCATTTTGGAACAGCCTCTGTTTTGTCTTTTCTCCGTGTTTAGCTGTTCTCTACACATTTTCTCCATCTCCAAAATTTCTCTGCCTCTCAGTCTGCTAAGTCCGTAGAAGAAGCTTTCACTTCGGACACTGACTTTTTTTTAACCTCTGGAAGTCTTGGGTGGATTTTACTGGATATTAAGAGAAACACCATATAAAGAATTGGGTAAAATACCAATGACTTAAGTCAAACATAGACTTGCATAGAGTAAGTGCATTTTAAATAAAACCATGTGCTAGGGCCGGGGATTTAGCTCAGTGGTTCAGTGGCCTGCCTTGCAAGTGCAAGGACCCGAGTTCAATCCCTGATACAAAAAAAAAAAAAACAAAAAAACATGTGCTATATAATGACATCTTGGTCAACAGTAGGCTGCATAGGTAACTGCTGTCCTACAAAATTACAATGGAGTTGAGAATTTCTATTGCCTGGTAGAGCTGCAGCCACTGTAACACTGCAGTGTGATGCATTGCTCCTGTGTTTATCTAGAGGTGATGATGCTGCAACAAACCCACAGCATGCAGTTATGTCCAGCACTGCCCAGGATGCTTAACCTCTGTAGAGATGACTGTTACTGGCTTGCATAGTCACTGGGTCCTTTCCCTCACTGCTTTAGAGTATACTTCTTCCACTTTCTGGGCTGATAATGGAGTTCAGTGGTAGAGTGCGGGCTCAGCATGCACAAGGACTCGGGTTTTAAAATTAACAACAATGGGAGGAGGAGTGGGGGAAGAACAAAGGAGAAGGAAAAAGAAAAGAAGAAAGGCAGAATAAAGGTAGAAAGGAAGGAGGAGAGAAAGGAAGGAAGGAAAAGAAAGGAACGTAGAAATGTGTACAGTAACAGAGTATGCTATGCTATCCAGCAGCCATCACTTATCCGGTATTGCCCACATCTCTTGATCATGCCATTTTCTCTGTGCTTGATCTAATCTCATGTCGTTTTCTCTTCAGGGCGTGAGGAGGAACAGGCCATGCAGTCCACGTGCACTGTATGGCCTCGATGTGTGGCAGGTGTACACCTCGCTGGTGTCAGTGTGGTGTGTGACGTGTGCACAACGATGCAGCCCCAATGCCGACCCGGCGCTCACAGCGGAAGCCTACTGGGCAGGAGCAACACCCTTCGAGAGGCGCCACACCAGGCTCGTGCCGGAAACGCACCAGTGACCTCCGTGGATCCCAGTAAGAGGAAGCCCTGGTTTGTAAGACGTGACTTCTTCAACCCCGCCTGGTGTAAGCACTGCACCCAAAGACAATGATGATGCTGGTGGCAAAGGTGACAAGGACCCTGGGACAGCTCAGGGAGGTAAATTCCTCTTCCTCAGGCTCCGGGAGCCCATGGGGCCACGTGGCATAGTTGCGGCTGAGCTGGGAAAGGACCGACTTGGTGGCGGCTCCCGTCTCTGTCCTCCGGCGACTCTGTGCTGTTTCCCCCCTTGCAGCCTGGCTGGCGTCTCTGCGGCTTCCTCCCCACAGCTGGTTCACACCCGGGGTGCCCCGAGCCCCCGAGCACAGGCTGTGTTCCCGCCAGTGAGGACTCTTGGGCTCATGCTGGACACGGGCAAGGGCCAGGACAGACCTGCTGGCCTCCGGAGCTGGTTCCTTCCCTCTTCCTTCCCTCCCCTCCTCCCCTGCCTCCCTTCTTCCCTTCTCCCCTCTGGAGAGTCAGTCCTGAACCTTCACACTCATCTATGTCCCCAGCCTTTTTAATTTTTTTTTTTTTTCTTTTTTTGAAACAGGGTCTTGCTAAGTCACTAAGTTGCTCAGGCTGGGCTGGGGCTGCCACTCAGTCCCTAGAAGAAGCTTTCACTTCAGACACTGACTTTTTTTTTAACCTCTAGAAGTCTTGGGTGGACATTACTGGATATTAAGAGAAACGCAATATAAAGAATGGGTAAAATACCAATGACTGCTTTTTTTTTTTCTTTTTTTGAAACAGGGTCTTGCTAAGTCACTAAGTTGCTCAGGCTGGGCTGGGGCTGCCACTCAGTCCCTAGAAGAAGCTTTCACTTCAGACACTGACTTTTTTTTTAACCTCTAGAAGTCTTGGGTGGACATTACTGGATATTAAGAGAAACGCAATATAAAGAATGGGTAAAATACCAATGACTGCAGCCTCCCAGGACAGTAGGACAGGCATGATGCACCGTGCTGGGTGGAGAGGCATCGTTCCACACTTGCTCCGCGGTGATGTGGGCAGCGTAAACAGACTGAGCTGTGTGTCTCGGCTCATTGAGTAGTCTGCCTGCCCCACACGCATCAGGCGGGAGCGTTTCTGCATCAGACTTCATGGGAAAATAAAGATATAGCTTTAGTTCCATAAAGCTCAGAGAGACAAAGATCTAGATGTATAGTATATTACATCTAATATTCCATTTAGTGCATATGGGAAATGTTGTCTAGCACTTAGATCTTTCTTTTGTTAAATATTCAGTCAGTCACTAAACACAAGTTAATAACTGTCATTAGCCTCCGTGAGTGTGTTTTATAGACTGCTGAACAGACACCAATGGTGAGATTTATAAGGAGTCCTTTTCCAGGAAGGAGGAACTCACACACGGATGGAGCACTGGACGATTCCTCTCTATAAAAGTCACATTTTGCCCTTTTTGGCAGATCTCTGGGTCTTGTCTGCCATGGAAAAAACTGATACATGTGATAAAGATGAAAATTTTCAAACATTAAACAGCAGTCTCTTAGCAACCATGGAGATTTAAAAGTGCCTCTCTCGCCCATTGAGAAGTGTGTGGCTGATTAAACGCTTCCTAGACGGGAGGTGCGGGATGGCCGTGCCGTGACAGGTGGCACAGTCTCGCGCTGATGGCGGGCAGTCTCAGTGTCCTGGATGCCCTGGGAAGGAAGCAGTGTGACCAGCTTTGGGACAGGGCGGTGGGCAACTTCCCCTGTGCAAGTGCTTTTTGCCATCCCTCTGATGATCTGACGGAGGACTGAATGCAGGAAGAAGTGATATTTCTGAAGCTTGAGATTTCAATTCTTCACAAGGTAACTGTTTCCCCTTTGTGCTCTCAACTAAGCAGATGACAAGAGCTCAGCCCTTGCAGAATGGAACTGCAGCTCTATAGCACTTGCAGGAAGCTCCCAGACACTGAGAGGGTGGTGCTGGGGGCCAGAAGCTGCACCCCGTGTGACCGACAGTCTGACAGGAGCACTTTGTGGTGGGTTGGTGTCGGGTTAGACTGTCCTGAGGATACAGGGGCTTACCCTGTCACCTGTTGACCTCCGTCCCAGTTGTCTGCAGGTATGCGAGCTGGGGACCCCCAGGGCCAAGAGACGGCCAGTCCTGCCCTCCTGGGTTTGCCCCTCCAGGAGAGGCCAGGTTCCTAGGTGTCCCGCACTTCATCCTGCCGCCTCCCAAGTGCCCTTCACCTGGGGATGGCTGTGGAGACCTGGGTCAGGGCAGGAGCCCTGCGGAAATTTCACGAAGCAACAGCCAGGAGCCAGACAAAGGCAGTCACATCTGCTAGGGAAAGATGAAGGGCTCTGTCTAGGTGAAGACAGAACCAAAAATAAAAACTTCCAAATGTCGGACAGGTGACGAGTCATGAGCGTCTAACCAGGCGGACATTCGGAAATTCCCTTGAGTGCGGCTCCCAGGGAGTTGGCTGTGGTGAGGCACCTCTGAGACTCTCAGAGACACCTGTGGCCTAGACTCGAACTGGGGCACAAGCTCCTCAGACAGCCCTGTGCCGTGTGTGCACTCGGGGCTGCAAAGAGGCAAGGACAGGCTGAAGGCGCCAGGTCACTCACCATCCCAGGTGACACTACTGGGAGAGAAGCACACTGCTGTGAAAGGGAAAACTCATCACTGTCCTGTCACTGTCACGTGTGGGATTTGCTCCACCAGATGCTTGTGGGGGCATCCGGGGCCTATTCACTCACCCATAGGAGACTCTGAACTGACTGGAAAACTGTCCGGGAGGGAATCCTGAGGACGTTGGTGCTCTGGGCTTAGACAACTGCATGGCAAGGATGGGCCCCAGGGGCATGCCCACGGTGTGCGTGCCCACAGCTGACCCCGCCAGGCCAGCCATTCCCGGGAGGGGACTCAGCTGAGGGCCTTCGGGTTTCCGGTACCTGACTACACTGTGCCTGTGTGTGTCTGATAAACGAAATGAGGGGAAACCAGGACTTCTGTGAGGACAGCAGTGATATCCCATTTCCTGGAAATAACAGAATTCCTCCAGATCTTCCGAAGGAGGCTGCTTGGCTTTGGGGCCGGAGCATTTGGTGTTTCCTCTCTGGCAGGGGGCAGTGGCCCTCAGCCCTGGGCCCTGGAGTCCAGCTCTGAGTGTCACCATGAGAGATGCCCTCCTGTGCCCCGCCACCAGCTCCTCAGCGACCGCACACCACGACCATCTGTCCCTGGGCAGCGGTGACCAGGTGCCCAACCTTCCCACAGCACTGGGGCAACAGGAGTCAGGTGACCGTGTGGGGCCTGCATCTCATGCTGGAGATCAGTGTGGTGTGTGAACAGCAAGTGGTGGGACAAAAGATCCAATAAATAAATCAAATTCCCGGAGTCACTTGCGGGTACTATCGAAATCCCCGTGTGTGTCTCCACTGTGCAATGCTGGTAATTGCTTCCCCTTGGTACCCTACAGCGACAATAGATTTTTTTCCTTCATAATTATAATTTCAGCAAATTTTTGCAATTATAAAATCCTGCCTTTTCAAAGAACTCTGGGCTCCATCCCTGGAGAGCAGAGCCCTCGTTTTCTGTTGTTAACTTGGGGGTGGCTCTCACTCTGGTGCCAACTCCAGGAACTCTTTACCGGGCGGATTTATGATGGATGCCATCTGGTCTGATAGAAGGAAACAGATATTGATTTTTAATATTTTCTCCCAACCTGTTTACTCTCGGATAACACAGCAGCTGTGTGGCAGCTTGTCCTGGAGTGGAAAAGGATTATTACCCCTGCCTTTTGATGAGATAAATTACCCGGGATGGCTTGAATGACTAAAGGGCATACTTTGACGTTACGTCCCTTCATTTACCCTTATGACTAAATGATTATTGATTTTATATTTTTAAGCTCTTGAAACGTGAAAATAAGTTGTTGGAGAAGCCTGGCTGCGTTAGTTTTATTAATTTATTTCTGCAGGGCATAATTCACTCTGGACCAGGTTGTGAAGGTTTTGGGTTCATGACCGGCTGCAGATACAGTTGCAAAGAAATGGTTTATTTATATAGTCATTGCCAGTGCTCCCAATCAATACAGTCTGGGATTGGATGATTAAACCCCATCCCTTTGTGGGGTTCGTCCCTGTAGCGGCTGCTGAAATCATCCTGCCTGGGCAGATTCATGTGATCAGGACCTAACAAACAGCAAGTTTGTTCAAGTTGAAATATTATTTTTTTCCTCATCATTTCTTTATCTGATGTGTTCACTCCATGACACTAATGGTTGGGAGAGGAGAGGGGCTGATGGGCGCCTTGAGTGAAATCAGCAATCTGCATCCCAAGTGTGGCCCGAAGGACCCCAGGAGTGGCGAGGGGGCGCACCCTGGGGTCTGCCCCAGTCCTCAAGCTGACGGCCTCTGTGCCCTCCCGCCCCTCTTCCCCCTGCACCTGCAGGAGTGAAGCCCACAGAAAAGCAAACTGATCATTTTGGTTTTGTTCTTCATGATTTTCTGCCAATTTATTTCCTTTTTGAGGGTGCAGGGGATTGAGCCCAAGGCCTTCACACTGAGCTGCATCCTAGCCCTCTTAAGTTCTTTAAAATTTTGAGACCAAGTCTCCCTTAGTCACTAAGTTGCCCAGGCTGGTCTCAAACTCAAGGCAATTCTCCTGCCTCAGCCTCCTGAGTGCTGGGAAGGCTCTGCATATTTTTAACATAATACCTCACATCCTTTCTATTTCTGGTTAATAAAATTCAGCTTCATTACTGAGAATGTCTTAAATCAAGTTTAGGATTAGAACTAGGTGTTTGGCCTCTTTATATTATCTCCGCTCGTCCCCAGCAGTGAGTAGGGCCTCAGGACCTGTGCGGTCTGTTGTGGGAGGGCCTGCTTTTCTGAGGACATTCACGCCTTTCCTCAGGCCAGGTGAGGACACAGCCAGGCTTCATTTTCATCTCAGCAAAGTGTTGAACCTGCGCTGTCCCTCGCCGTCTCCCACCCCCACCAGCTAGGGGCCTTAACCCAGGACCCCAGGATGCCGCTGCGTCTCAGCCCACAGATCCTGGAGCTCTTGGTTTCTGAGAGCCTTGGCTGGGAATTCCACTCCCGACACCTGTCGCCTGCAGTCCCTACTGCAGAGCCCGGAAATGAACGAGCTCTGCTGCATGGTGGAGACAGACGCCCAGCAGCGCTGAAGGAGGGTGGCTTGTTTTTCCTGGAGTGAAAAAAGGTGTAAAACACTTTTTCTTACTTTAGTCAGTGTGTGCGTATAATTAATATGCAGTAAATTATATGGCCCCAGTTTAAAGCTTGTTTAAATGCATAGAATTGGAAGCAGAATGAAGAAATAAAATAACTTTTGGAGCAGAGTAATGTAATATGTTGATCAATTTTATAGGCGAGCGGTGAATATTTAATTAATCACCTTTTGACAATTATTCACACTGGTCAGAATCAAGGTCTCCATTAAAGCCGAAGAATAGCTTCATTACAAATGACCCATAAAAGTGTCAGGCGCTGGCTGCGAGGACAAGTAATTTCCTCTCCTTTAAGACCATTAGCCGGTGCCGGGGGTGATGGAGCTCGCGCCCTGACTGCAGAGCGTCAGCAGCATTTGACGCTGGGCTGGGCGCGGCTCCCGGGTGGGCAGCGGTGCTCGGTTTCGGGAGGTGACCTGGAGGGCACACCAGGTGCCCGCCGACTCTCATCCCGACCCTGTGGTGCTTGCTGGGACTCTGGTTCCAAGCTTTCGGTTCCGCGGCCCCAAGGAGAGGGACCGGGTCGGCTCCTTTCAGCAGTCCCTCCGATGGCTCTCAGGAGAGGGCCCACACATGAGCTGCGGATCCAGATCCGACCCTTCCGAGTCGGGGCAGAGGGGCCCCGGGCCCTCAGGCCCCGCGTGCTGGTCTTGGGGGACTCCGGACAAATCCGTGGTCGGGCTCCTCCCCAGCCAGAGCAGCCTTAGTAGCTGATGAGCACTGGCACCTTAAGGGGTGCATTCTTAACGCCCCAGCTGGCCACAGTCGGGGCCCTGGTCCCTCTTCAGATGTGAGCGGAACTCCAGCTATCAGCCTCTCATGCCAGTTCCTACTGAGTCAAAGATTATTTCGCCCCCACATAACGCTGTGGTGGAAGTTCACTCACAGCGTCTTCAGGACTCTGCGCCTCGAAGACAATGCTAGGGCTTAGAACTATGCCCACGGTCCCCCAGACACTGCTCCAGGACCCTAGCTCAGCCTACAGGGCCCTGCTGGAGGCCACGGCGCCAAGCCGCTGTCTCGAGTGTTTGCACACCTGGCTGGAAATGCCACCTGAGCTGTTGAGTTTTCTTTTTAAAATCTAGCAAAATATAAGAGGCTACTACTAGCTTTAACACAAACAGAAGCTGAAGATACTCATGTGTTCAAAGGTCCGGCAGGTCCGCCCACCCTCAGACTCTCCTGGAGGCTCCCAGCTCCAGTCTTGAACCTCAGACCGACGCCCTGAGCAGCCTGGCTCTGCGGCGCCCACCGCCTGCGCAAGTTCAAGTGGCCACTTCTAAAACTTAATGGCTATTGACTCTGGTCGGATTTCAGAGATGCTATCTGGCCTGTAAAGACTCTGCAGTGCTCCGTTTACATTGTATCTGGCGATTGTATAATCAGTATTGATTTTCCTGGTGTGTAGTACCTCTGTCAAACAACCTAATATATTTAAATGGTGATTATTGCAGGGATATATCCACTATGAGATAAGATCAAAGGTAGTTAAATGTGTGGTAGATGGCAAGATAGCAGAATGCACTCAGGCCTTTACCTGGGCCGTTGTACAACCCCACCGCAGTGGCGCTAAGTCATTCACTTGGGCCAGGCCCGGCAGATGGCCGGAATGCAGCAGGGGCAGGGACAGCATCTCAAAGACCCTGGGAAATCATCCGTGTGCTTAATTTACTCCTCGTTACTGCGCACACACTTCTGCAGAAATGAAAAACAAACTTATCCACGTGTGATTTCCCCTAGGATGGAGTAGCTGCTCCCTCAGAGCCAGCCCTGGGCCGTCCTGGGGAGGGTCTCTGCTGTCCCTCTCCACGGTCCCGGTCCCTCTCGGTGGTGTGGCTATTGTACCTACGCATCCCCTCTGGCTGGTGCCACCTCTGAGGGCAGAGCAAGCTGGTTCTCTTATTGCTTTGCTTGCCCCTTTCACAACACATTTGGGCTATTGCTTTGGAATTCAGTGTAAATGAGCACATGAATATGTATCATCTTGAAAGTGATTAGTACTACAAGCTAATGAAAGTTTGTGGGAGTTAAAAAGTACGAATCCTGCGCTGAGGGCTCCATCTATATCTGCCTCTTGATGCTGTGGGACGGAAGGGGGTGGAGGAGGCTCCTGAGTACAGTCTTGTGCCTGCACCCCAACTTCTGTCTGCCCATTTTTCTGACAGAGAGGCTGAGCCTGCTCCCGGCTCAGCTCCACCAGCCCCTCCCAGAACTCAACACTGCGGCTACACCAGGGTGTTTATGCATACTATCTCCTTGGAACACATCATTATTTCTTTTATATAGTATTTATCAGAAGTTACCTTGTTTAATTATAGTAGCTAGTGGAATACCAGACAATAACAATAACAGCAAAAATCAGATGATTCAAAGTTATTCCAAAAGCTGCAAATCCAATTTTAATGTCAGCTTCATCAACTGGAAAATTTGTTTCAATACAACTGTCCACAGATATAGGCAAAATGTTCTTAGTACAAAATATGCTGAAATAACTTCCTGAAGAATTTCAGTAGTGCTTTGGATCTAACTTCACAGGAAAGTTAAATCCTGATGAGGAAGGAGAGTTAGGGCTATGGACAAACTAAAGGCAGGTCCTGTAAGTTACTGACCAGAGTGGCCTGGTGCCCAGGTCCGGCAGGACAGCTTGCCCACGCCCCTGTTTTCAGTGACCACTCCCCTCTGTGAGTCCGACACTCAGTCCCCCCACCACGGGGATGGCACCGGGAGGGGGGCAGCCGTGGGGGTGGAGCCCTTGTGGCAGGATTAGTGCCCTCCTCACAGAGCGTAGAGCAGAGGACACAGGGCTTTGTCACCCAGGAAGTGCCCAAACAGCATGGAGAAGCCAAGTCCCAGAGCACAGACCTCACAGGCTCCCTGTGGCAGTGGTGTCTGCCCGTCAGACCTGTGCTGCCGACCTGAGGGCTTATTATCCAGTGCAGCTCCTCGGGCGAGGGTGTAAGAGACAGGCGCCAAACCGTGGGTCCCAGTGCCTCCCAAGGGCACAGACAGGGGGGCTCTGAGAGCTGGCCTGACCCAACGACCAGCGCCCTCACAGGCAGGGAGCCAGCAGATACAGGGAGTGGGGGCATGGCCGCCTCCAGGGGGACCCAAAAGCTCTGCCACGCTGGAAGCAGGCCCAGGGGACCCCACCGGTGTCAGTGAGGGCAGTCTGTGGGCTGGAGGAGGGTGCATGCCCAGGGTGAAGGGCACTGCTCCCCCACCGGGAGCCTGACACCGATGGAGGAATAGTGGGGCCCCCCCGACAGCATGGTGCCCTCTCCCGGTGATGCAGACTGTCCGGGAGCATCCCTGGTGGAACAAGGAGTGTGAGGGAGCTGTGGGACCACCCGCTGGTGACCCCAAGTGGCAGCGATTGTCCCCAAAGTCCTCCCAGGGCAGAGCACTGGCCAAAGAGAGGAGGCCACGGTGCCCCCCACGGCACTGCACAAACGGGGCCTCAGGAAGGCCACTGGACAGGACAAGGCCTGGGATCATGCACCCAGCTGCTTCCCTGTGTGCAGGCCTGGTCCGAACACCGTGCTGACGGCCCTCGTGCTCCCCAGGTCCGGCAGTGCCGGGCACTGTCTTTGAGACCAGCTGCTGTTTTTCTGTGTGTCCCTGGTGCGGTCAGCTCCTCTGAAGCCTGGTGGCCTGTCCACTCCAGAAGCTCCCACTGCCCAAGGGGCTGGAGGACGCTCAGGGCCACCCTGTGCCCTACAGCTCCCTGCACACAGAGGCTTCTGCTCGGCCTGCATGGGCAGCTCTGGAGTGGGCTCCGTCAGCCCCCAGCTGGGGCACCGGACCCTTCCACGCCACACTGGAGGAGGCAGGCCCAGAGTGAGGAAGGGCTTGGGCGACTCCCCACAGCCAGTTGGGTGGACACTTGTGGCCCGCACTTCTTGTCTAGGTCACCGTTGCACATTGTTTTCCAGTGAGGATGGAAGCCAGGGCGCCGCCTGTGCTAAGCAAATGCTCTGCCGCTGAGGTCACCCCGGCCCCACTGGACTTTATGTACTTGAAAAATTCCCAGCTGCAGGGTTATTAGAAATATAAGAAAGTATATTTCGTGCCTATTGTCTTGTTTTGTCAAAGCCCTAGCACCAATTAACCATATTCACAGAAAGCCAAGAGCATTCTGTATGTTTCAGATGTCTTGAAGTATTGTTACTGCAGCACGCCTTACTCACTGGCCTAAGCGTAACAGGGAGGGACGTTCTGGACTTTGCAGAAGTCTTGGTTCCTGGACCTCCACTCCCCGCAGGGCTCCGGGAAGGTAGCACCGTGGTGGAGTGGTCTCAGCTCTGTTCCTGCCCCTGCAAGCTGGCAGAGCTCCCCGGGGGCCGTGGAGTTTGTCAGGATTCCTGTGTCAGTGACGATTCTTTTGTGCTGACTCTGGTTTACAGCAGTTCCTTATTTGGTCCACCTGTAGAGCACGAAAGAGAAAAATCTTTTGTTTTGGCATCTGACCTTGTCCTTTGTAATTCACCAGTTTATTTTCTTTTTCTTGGCTAAGGGGAGCTTGCTGGCCCCCAGCACAGATCTGCCAGTGGAGGGACGGCATCCAGGCCTTGATCCAAGCCCCAGGCCTGTCCCCTGGGGTGCTTGTGCCCCTGTCAGGGCAGATTCACCTCCTCGGTGGCAGGGAGGGTCTCTGCTCAGTGACACCGTCTTCACCCTGGCCAGGGGAGGCTGCAGGACTGGCGCTGGTTCTCCAGGCCGGATCTGAAGGGATCTAGGGCCAGGGATGGGCCTGTGCTCTCCAACCTCCCTTCTCCATGGTCTCCTCAATCCTGCCATCCTCGGGGTCCCCAGGAGACAGGCTCTCTGGTCCTGGGTGCTGATTCTCTGTGTTCCTGTGCAGAGCGTGCCGGGCCTTCCTTCCGGAGCTTCCAGAGCTTCTCCCAGTAAAGGGGCCCTCTGATAGCAGATGGGGCTGCCTGCTCTTCCCAGGCTGGATGGGGTTCCCAGTCATGCCTTCGGGCTGCCAGACCAGGGCTGCGTGCACCTGCAGAAAGCCTGAGCTTGGTGTCCTCACCTTGACCAGTCTCAGCCCCTGGTCTTCTGTTCCAGCAACGGGACCGCAACTCAACATTTACTCAGTATCTGGGTCCTGTTTGTTGCTTTGCTCCTGGAGCACTGGATCCACGGTAGTTTCCAGGGGCACCCCAAGAAGCAAGAGCAGTCGCTCACAGATCTGGGATGCGGTGCCTCTTCCTAAGCTAGGGTGGGTGGGGTCACCAGGGCACAGGAGGAAGGGCAGGTGGTGGGGATACCCCCACATCCACCTGTACCAGTGCTGGGGAGGGAGCAGGGGCTGAGCTCTGTCATCCCTAGCACCTCCTGGCACCAGCAGCTGCACCTGCCCCACCCCTCCCAAGTCAGGTCAATGCCATCTGCCCCCTCCATTCCCAAAGCACTGAACCTGAGGCCCCCAAAGCCTGAGCAATAATGGTCACCTGACTGAGAACAACAGCCATGTCTGGCCAGGTGTGGGGCCAGTGATCAGTTCGGGTGGGTACCTATGGGATCCCAGGGTGCTGGGCAGGTAGCTGGAGCCCAGGGGTGGGTGCACAGGGACACAAGGTTGCAGTCAGCCCAGGTGAGGTGCTCCCTGGAAAATAGGGACTCTGTGGGCCCTGTGCAGAGGGGCCAAAGGGAACTGGCTGCCACCCTGGGTCAGGGTCGAGCCCTGGCCTCCAGCTTAATGTCCCACTTCCACCCTTGCGCTCAGGTCAGGTCATGACCAGCAGGGCTCAGGCCCTGATTTTGGTGATGCGATGTCACTTTGTAGAAGGACCCAGGGCTTCTGGGAGTCTGGCTTTGCAAGAGTGGGTGAGGGTCCCAGAAAGTGATGTGTACCTTCTCTCTCTGGCCTGGACTCACCGGATTTCACACAGGAAGCATCGTGCGGTGGGCAGCCCTGGCTGGAGCCATCAGCACAGGCTGAGGACTGTTCTGCAGCCCCACGCCCACCGCCTCCGAGACAGCCCACCAAGACTGATCGCTTCACCCTCAGTGCAGACAACGACATTTCAATAATCACATGCTGGGAATCCTTAGGTCTAGATTTATTATTATTGCTAATAATAATAAAAATAAAGATTGCTTATGCTCTCCCACGGTACTCTACAAAAATTGATTTTCCTGGGGCCTGCATGGGTGTTCAAAGCTTTCCTCCTCTTCAGTCTGCAAGGTGGATGGTTGTTTCATTACATTAATCCCTTAAATTCCAAATGAACAATTGGCATGAGATTGATACTTTCACAAGAGATGGATTTAAAATCACATCTCTTTATCTAAAGCATTTATGATTCTGTCTACTACGTTCATTGGGCAGAGCCTCTGACTTCGAGGACGGGATTTCCCGTAAGGATGGGGGTGCCCGTGCGGCCAGCGCCTTTCCACCTGTGAGGGCCCTGGGTTTCCGGGTGGGCCCTCGCTGCCGCTCCTGCTTCCTGGAGTTCCTCGAGCTCGCTGGGTGTGGCAGAGCCGGGAGGGTGGCTGTGCCCAGTAGAGGTAAGCGAGGCCACCCGTTATTAAGCAGTAATTAACTCCTCCAGGCTCAGCCTTTCCACCTGCTAATCTTGGTGACTGTTTACATGCTTCTATTTGTTAAATGGCAAAGTTTATTGATTTGGCAAATTCAGTCCCACATTGTAGATTTTCTCTCAGTCTGTGTTCCTACATGTGGTTCAGCATTTTTAAATGTCAACCTCGAAGTATTATTGATCAGTAATTAAAAGTGTAGAGAAAAATTAGCATAGTAGAAGTTTGCGGTCATTAGTACAAGGACCATCGGGCAATTATTTAGCATGTTTTAACATTTATTTTCCTTCCTGTTATTGACAGAGTATGATGCTTGTGGAACAGTTTTTGTTTTGCTAAAAAGGAAAGTTTTGGCATCAATAATAATTAACGACATACTTTTCTTTGGAAAAATCCACTGGTTGGGTTCCCTGGTGGAAGAAGAGGCTGACCTCGTGGTCATGAGCATGCTGGCCTTGTGGGAGACATGGGGGGACACGGAGGGAAGGTTTCACCTCACCCACGTGGGGACACAAGTACTGGGGCTTCTGGGCGCACCCCCTATAGCCCAGGCCCTGCACATATGGTGCCCAAGCTCCTTCCTTGGCAGCACTTCTGGGACACTAGGCCTGGGGACCGGTTTTATTCTGAAAGCACAAAACCAGCAGAGCCAGGTGTGGTTTGTGGGGCAGTGGAGACCTGGAAGATCTCAGGGCCAGGGACCAGCCCTGCTCAGGCCATGGGCACCTGTCCAGACTGACCCTTCTGAGGACACCAATCCCAGGTGAGGAGGGGCCCTTGAAGGTGCTCTGAACCCCAGTGGATGGTAGGGGACAATAGACACAAGAGTGCTGGTGTCCTGTGTTTCCTAGGGGCAGGGGCTTGGGGAAAAGAGCAATGAGGGCCCAGCCAGGGCGTGGGGTGGATCTGAGAGGCAGAGATGGTGAGAAACATCGCTGCCAAGAGGAAAGCAGTTAAAGCTGCCTTACAATTTTACCTTATAATAAAGAAGAATTAACGTGGAATAATTTAAACATTCCCATTCATCCGTTTAACCTCCCTCCCTCCCTTCCTTCTTTCCATTCCTCTACTTACTTAGCCACCATCCATCCACCCATCCGTCCATCCACCCACCCATCCATCCACCCATCCGTCCATCCCTCCCCCCCCCCCCCC
>NW_022900913.1:1507878-1515700 GCF_012274545.1 Fukomys damarensis
CCATCCACCCACCCATCCACCCATCCACCCACCCATCCACCCATCCATCCACCCATCCGTCCATCCGTCCATCCGTCCATCCACCCATCTACCCAGCCATCAGCATTCACCAAGCCCATCAAAGTCTACCCTTCCAACAGAGGCAGGAAGATAGCAACCAAGGTGTCAAGGGATGACAGTGGTTTCATGGCTTCACCGTGCTGCTGCAGAGCTCACCGATCCTGGGAGCCTGGGAGAGGAGCAGTGTTGGGGGCTCTCAGCAGGCAGGAGGTGCTTGGGAGCCTAGGAGTGAGGGTGGGTGGCAGCAGAGTGGCTTCCAGCGTGGGGCAAGAGGGGCCAGTGAAGGTGGCAGAGCAGTGACTGTGGATGTACAGTGCCAAGTTGGGCAGGGCAGGAAGTGGGGAAGGCCATCGAGGGGGACGAGAGAGAGGCTGGAGCCAGGATGGAGTTCAGTGGTGCCATGTCTGCCTGGCAGGTGCAAGGTCCTTAGTTCCATCATCAGTACTTGAGAGAGAGAGGTGGCCATCATCATTTATTTGTTTGTTTATGAGCTACATCCCCAGCTCTCTCTTTTATTTAATCTGTTTTGTTTTTGTTTTTTTTGTTTTTTTTTGTTTGTTTTGAGACAGGGTCTCACTAAGTCCAGACTGGGCTTGAACTTGTGATCCTCCTGCCTGGGCCTCCAAGAGGGCTTCTCTATTCCTGAATAAGAATGCTGTCACACCAACCCACATTGCAGGGATACAAGAAAAAAGGGAAAAAGCAGTTGTACCAAATGTGCCTAAAAATGCAGGATGAAACAAAAGTAAATCAGAAAATGACACCCAGCAGGACTGGCTGAAGGAAACCAACAGCCTCGGGTCCTGAGAGCTCAGAATGTGAGGCTGAGGTGTGGAAAGCAGGCTCTGTGGCCCCCTGGGTCCTTGCCTTTGCCTGAGCCCGTCCTATCCTCAGCTGTTCCCCACCACGCAGGAGCCAAGCACCCGCCTCGGAGCCGCACCTGGGACACCTGACCCAGCAGACGGGACCACCCTCAGGGGACAGAGCACTGCCCAGCTCCACCAGTGTCTGGCCACAGCACAGAGCCCCAAGCAAGCAGCGGGGGACACAGGGCACAGACAGCAGGGCTGGGAGGGTCTGGCATGGAGGAGATCAGCCACTAGCCAGGCAGCTGAGGGGCCCAAGCATCCGCGGGGCGCCGCGGGGGTGGCAAGGACCCATGCAGCTGGGAGTTGAAGTGAGGTGGGGTCAGAAGCTGTGCTCCAGACACGATGGGACAGACCCCAGCCTGAACCTGGCCCTCCAGAGGATGAAGTCCAGAGTGCGAGAGGCCGGGGCAAAAAAGGGGCAGTGCCAGAGAACAATTCTGAGTTTTTAAAGGAATGAACAATTTTAAGAGCTGCATTTCCATGTGATTAATGAGTGGAAATGGGAACAACAAACAACCGAATAATTAAGTAAATCCAACCTCTTAGTGCAAACACTCCTGAAACTGCCCTTAATTTGCCGTTGAATATAAATCTTAGGTAACGCTGCGTGTGAAGACCCCTCCCCTGGCCGTGTCCCTGCCCAGCGCCGCCTGCTCAGTTCTCTGTGCCTCAGGAGGGCCAGGCACCACAGTGCTTCCCAGGCCGTGACTTCATGCTGTGGAGTAGGCCTTTCATTGCTTGAAGTCACTAATATTCTGGATGGAACGAGAGCTTTGTGTGTAAGCCTGGACCTGCAGAATAATAAATTGCTTTTGTTTGCTCTACCAGATTCATTTTATACATCTAATTTGTCCTCTGTTAGTTGTGTGGCCTGAACTCCTGCAGTGTTAGATATTACTAGTTGCTCGGTAGCAATTTACTTCAACATTACCTGCAAAGCTAAGACAAACTTACTGTCTTCCCGACTGTTCTCCGCAGTCTACATCCGCACTTCCAGGACTCTCAGGTAGAAAACTCAACTTCCTTCTAAGGTAACTTTCAGCTTCCGATCTGGGAGGAGACGCAGAGCTACAATTATCCAGAGCGGGTGGAGCCCAGGCCCAAGGTCATCTGGGCACTGCTTCAAGGTGGGAGCAGCACTGCGTGTGGCCACAGGTGGAGGACGCCCACTGGGCCTCTTCCGCTAGTGGACAGCAGGTTCCAGGCACAAGCGTATCCAGTTCCAGGGAAGAAATAACAAGGGATTTGCACCATCCACAGAAGTACTTCTCAATGATGTCCGGATGAGTGAAATGTAAATCCACACAGTGGCCTGCATTTCCTCTCAGAAAACAGCGGGGCTGGAGTCTTGGTCTCATATTTTTGGTGTGTTTTCTTTTCGTATCTGAAAGGAGCACCGAGCACTCCCGGTCTGGGAGTTTAGTCAAGCCTGTTCCTGGCAACATGGAATGATGGGGCCGCCTGCCGGACGGTCTTTCAGCCAGGAAGTCTTCCCAGAAATGCAATGGAATGAGACTGCAGATCGGCTGTTTGCTGGGAACAGGGAGGCTTTTCTCATACGAGCTGTCTGAGGGCACCGGAAGTCCTGGGTTGAGTCCTATGGCCAGTTGGCCATCTCCTACATGGGATATCATCCTGACTCTTCTCCTGTCCAGGGTACAACTTGGTGTACATTTTGGAAAGGAAGCAGATTTGGCATAAAGTGTTCACAGGATAGAAGCACAGAGTGGGCCACGCCTGGCCCTGTGCTCGGTGGGAGGAGAGCGGTCCTTGGAGTGGAATGGCCCCTACTGTCACCGGAGTCTGTTAGCACTGCAGCCTGGGAGGGGCTATCCTGTGGGCGTCCCTGCTGACACACTGTCCTGTCCCTCTGTGGCTGCGCACAGTGGATGCAGATGACAGACTCCTGGGTGACCATGGGGCAGGTGGACACCGTGTTCACAGTGGCGGGGAGACCACTCCATGCCACCTTCCCTCTCTTGCTCTGCCTGCACAGGACTCTGCTGCCCTCGGGCCGGCATTCCCCGCTTCATGAGGGCTGAGCTGCGGGCCATGCAGGGACCCCTTTCATTGTGCTGAGGTTTAGGATGCGGGATAACCCTCTGTAAAGATGGATTCAGGCTGGAGATTCTGTGGGGGTCCCGACCGGTCCCCTGAGGGAGCTAGGCCAGGGGCAGCTGGGGGCCCTGACCCCTGAGCTATCCCTGCCTTTGCTCAGCATAGGAGGGGATAGGAGCCCCTGGGAAGCAGAGGACTGTGCAGGAGAAGGATGGGGTGGCCCCAGGAACACCTGAGAGCTCTCAATAGCAGGAGCCATGCCAACTTGGAGGGACGGCTGGTATGAGCAAGGAGACTGGTCCAGAGCACTGTGCCCGAGGTGTGGGATTCAGAATGGGTGCAGACAGGATGAGCCGCTCTCTCTGGCCTCAGGGAGGCCATTTTTGATGGGGGTGGTCTTCCAGTGAGCTCAGTCCCACTGAGTGGGGGCTTGGGGAGCTGGTGGTTTCCACTCTGCTCTCCTGGTCTTCCTGTGGTCTGCAGTGGCCTTGGAGTGGGCAGCCTGCTGGTGGGAGCGGAGGGTCCTTCCAGTGTACTCTCTAGTGCGTAGGTCCATGCCCTGCCCAAATGTGTGCTCAGTGGCCACGCCCAGCCAGGTCCCCCCTCACGGTGTGCCACACTCCAAGCACGTCAATCTTGGAGCACAGGCAGCATGTGGACAGTCCAGGCCACATGCACTGGCTGCTGCACTCATGTCAGAAACAGGGAAGAAGTCAGAACACTGGGGGAACTGGCAGGACCCGGGCAGGGAGGGGGCAGAAATGCCACCCAGTCCATAGTGCAGATGATGCAGTTGCAGACCACCGGAAGAAAGAGTGGGGAGATGGTTCTGGGAAGGCAAGGCTGCTCTAGACCTGCGCTCCAGTAAAGCACCAGGCTGAGAGGGGGGCTCCTCCAGTCATCCAGGATCCAACTGGGGCCAGAACCTGATTCCCCCAAGGAGAGGCCTGCACCCTGGCTGGAAAATCCTGGCCAGAAAGTGGATTTCAAGTTTCCCTTCAGTGTGGCCCCTTTCCCAAAGCTTCCTCAGACCCACAAACTTGAGGTGCCCTTTGTCCTTGGTGTCCAGAGCTTCTGCTCCTGTTACCCTGCTAGTCGCTGAGGCCCCCCAGCTGGTGGTGGCTGACTCGGAGCCCCTTGAGCTCCTGTACCCCACTGAGCCCCTCGCCTGCATTCCTGACCAGTCCACAGAGTGTATTTACTTATTCACTCAGAATATTTATTTTCCCAAATTATAGGCTGGATAAGAGTGCTGTTTGATCTGCTGAATTTTCTTGCTTACTGAATTTTAATTTTTATTCCTTTCAACCGTCCATTATTTTTGTAAGTGAAAGGATGGGCTAATGTGGGAAAACAAACCAAGGCCTCCTAAATGTCAGGAAGACAGAAAGCAGAGAGAAGTGAGAATAGCCTAAGGTTCTCGCTTCCCCTGCTGGGCTGAAGCTGTTTGATTCGAGCAGGCCATGGGTCTACTCCTGCTGTTGCAGTCTGCACTTTTGGGGTCAGAGCCCAGAAATCCCTGAGCAGATCCACGTCATGGAGCTCTTCCCCTGTGACCTCCCCGGCGTGTCCATAGACTCAGCTCCTGAAGTCTTTCATTCACTATGAGCTGGTGCGTAAAGGGACGAGACAGCTTCCACTTTCATCCTCCAGGTGGAAACCCATCTTCCTAGGACCATTTATGCAAGCAATGGTTTTCTTTAAATCTTGAGTTCTTGGTAGTTTTGTTGATAACATTTGGTCACAGGGCGGAAGATTTGGCTCAGTTTCCTCTGCCTGCCTTGCAAGCACAAGGGCCCAAGTTTGATCCCTGGTACAAAAAAAAAAAAAAAAAAAGTGGTCACAAGTATATAGGTGGCTTTTCTGGGCTCTCCTTTCTGTCCCATCTGCTAATGTGCCTGTGTTTACCTCAGTGCCATAATATTTTTATTATTATAGCTTTGTAGTATGCTTAGAAATCTTGTACTGTTATGCCTCCAGCTTCTTTTTTTTTTTTCTTTTGGCCGAAAATGGGTTTGGCTATTCAGGAAGGACATATAGATTTTAACAGGGGTCATACAGCACCTGTGCCTGCTTTGGAGACAAACATTGCAATAGCGTTAGTCCCAGCCTGTGAATGAGGCATCTCCAGTGTCATTTTTGCCACCTGCTTTCATTGTTTTCCAGTTTTTACCACACACCTTTTAACCTTTCACAGAATTTGCCCCTATTTTTGATGTCATTGTGAACAGGATTGTCTTCTTTTTTCAGAGAGCTCACTGCCAGAGCAGAGAAACATCACTGATTTTTGCAAATTAACAACATTGCAACATTGTTGAATTTTTCTGCCCTAGCAAGCTGTGTGTGTGTGTGTGTGTGTGTGTGTGTGTGGTGTGTATAGCTTTAGAATTTTTAAGATTTTGTCACTGGCAAATAGAATGAAGAAACAATTCCTAGATTGGGAGAAAATATTTGCAAATTATATACTGGATAAAGGGGTAGAATCTAAATGATATAAGAAAGTTAAATTAGCATAGCAAGAAGATACACAGTGGAATTGAGAATTGAGCTTGGGTAGATGTTTCCTAGGTGGAGACGGAAGTGGCCTATGGGCATGTGAAATGAGCGGCCGTTTAGAACCAGGGTGAGAGGTCACCTTGCCTACTGCACTGCCCTCGAAACATGCAAGACAACAAGTGTGGACAGGGTTGGTGGGAGTGAAAGTTAGTGCAGCCACCGTGGAAAGCAGGAGGTAGAGCACAGAGCAGAGTGTGGAGACCCAGGCTGGGTGGGGAGGGCTGGGACAGGGTGCTGGTCACAGGTGTGAGGTCCACTCAGGGAGGGGAGGAAAAGTTTTGGTGGCCACAGCTCACAGTGGTGAGCAGTGCCTCTTAAAATGCATGAAAGAGCAGAACTTAAATGTTCTAATTGCAAGGACATGACAAATATTTGAGGCGATGGATGTGTGAACTGGCCTGGCCTGACATTCTACAATGCATGCGTGTTTTGAAATATCACCTCGGACCCTACAAATATAGAAAGGTATTTGACAAAATTGGAAGGGTTTAGCTCTTGGAGCCAGAATTTTAAACACCGATTCCCATAAGAAGGGCTCTGGTGTGTTCTGCCAGCATCCGTGCACCAAGGGGCCCTGAATTTTCACTGTTACAAACATTGTGAATGATTGAGCCTCTTCAAAATGGCCTGGCCGTTTTCAAGTCCTAGGCAAATTGTAGCACTCCCTGCTCTTTTTAAGCTTGAGCCCTGTCTGGGACGGAGCCAGGCTCCAGGCTGGCCATGGTGCTGCCCAGCTCTGCTGCCTTCCCGCAGGCGAACTCGGGTCCTTGCTGAACACCCATCTCATTTTGGGGCAAATGACTAAGATTTTCATGTCAAATCATCTTTGCTGATTTCATAATAAAAATACAAACTCACAGAAGCTAAAATGGTGAGCATTTTCCTCTTGCTTTTGTAGAAACGTCTCGAGTGTAAGCAGAAAAGCAACAGCATCCTAAATGCAGGCCGTGCTCCATGCAAATACGGGAGGAAATGCGTGGTAAACTCAACTGTGACTAAAGGGAAGGGGAAAGTGTTCCAGTGTTTGGCGCATTCTGGGTTGTTATTCATTTATTCATATGCGATTTCACCAACTGTTCTGTGGATGTGGATGAGAACTCCTGGACTGACAGACTATGTCCAGGGCGTGTGCAATTGCACACACTTGCCAGTTCATGACAAACGAATCCAAGACACCACTGTGCTTGGTCCTGACGCCCAAATCTGCGGTGTGAGCCCGGCTCAGGACTTCAGCTCACAGTGACCATTGCTTCCTGCTAGTGCTGTGCTCTGTGCTCTGTCTCGCCTTTGAACCCCGCCCTGCCACCGTGGGAGACAGACGTGAGGGGCCCAGTGCACCCAGCACCCTCAGAGAGCTCTGCCTCCCACCCGTTCCCCACCCACCTGGGTTTTCCTGAAGGTCGATGGGGCTTTCAGCTGTGTTATCTGCTCCGTGTTTGATGGAGTGGTCCAGATAACACGGAGAGAGCAAAGCAAAGGGAATTTTTTGAAGATCAAAAGTGGCTGTTCATTTTGTTATCTGACCCCATCTGTTGTCATAGTAACAGGCTTCTTTTTAACCTCTGCTGGGGTGGTTTGTCTCTGTCTGCACTGCACTCTCCCTGGACTGGGGGCTCCCGTGGCCGCTCCTGTGGGCTCCCATGGATTCCCCTGCCAGGAAGGATTTAAATTACATTTTCCATTTACACTGCTATCTTAATTCAGGTGGCGATAAAGCCAGCCGGCCGCGTCCCTTGGCTTTAGTGTGAATGAACACAGTGACCCTCAGTCAGGACAGGTTCAGCAGAAGGAGAGGCAGCGCTGGAGGCCGAAAGAGAAGGAGCACCGAGTGAGACCTTGCGGAGGTGACTGCTCCCTGCTGCTGCCAAGGCTGTGAAGGGCCCGCAGAAGGCCACGAGGGACAGCGGGGCCAGGCCTGTGCTGTGGGCCAGCTGGGGAGGCTCAGCACAGTGCTGTACCTGTGGACCTTGCAGATGGCATAGGCCTAGAGCTGGCCACACAGTGCTCTGCGGAGCCCTGTGCTTCTCCTTGCCAGTGGCCACTGCCCTTGGCCCTCAGTGTCCCAGTGTCTGTGTGGTCACTGGCCTGGCAGCTTCCTGCCCAGGGTGCCCATGGCAACTGTGAGTGCCCCGGGCCAGGTGCTGCCAGCTAGCCCTCTCCCCTCCACCTCTGCCCAACAGCAGAAGGCCACAACGCTGCTGATCTGCACCAGGTCATGGGGGGTGGGGGGTGCAGGGCTACCCCAAGCCCCTGGCCCACCCTCTACGACGCTCCTGAGC